>NW_010223163.1:0-4491 GCF_000695765.1 Mesitornis unicolor | reverse complement strand
CACGACAGCCAGTTACCAGCAAGCTGCATTTACTTAAAACCCAATCAGAAAGAAGTACAGAGCAGAAAGATGTTTTGGTCTCAGACAAGGTAAACTTGGTTTCTAAGATTCCATATTTACATATTGTTAATCATGTATTCTTGCCAGTAGTTACTCTTCCCAGAAGCAGATCTCCTTCAAAGTGCTTAGGACTTCTGATAACAGACCAAATACATCAATCTCAACTTTCTTAGATGCCTTTCTGACAAGAATTATTATATATTCTGAGCTTAAGAAAACTTACCAATCAATAATATTGACCAATGGAAGTTGCAGAGAAAGAATATATACAGACAAATGAAATGATGGCTATCCTAGCTGAATGGGAATCCATCAAACTTCTATAATAAAAGCTCTTCATTCCAGGAGCCTCAGTGACCTTAATGTTGGTAATAATAATGGAGATTTTTTTTAACTGCAAAGAAATCACCAGAAGTAGCACTCATTTGAATGTCAGATTAATTTATATGAAGTTTTAAACCATTCCTTAAACGATACCTCTTTGCTTTCAGTTTTTATCAGCCTAACAAGTGCTGAAAAAGTGAGAAATAAGAAGGTTTGACAGTGCAGGCATTCTCAATAGTTTAGAACACGGTTCTCTTTCCTGTCATGTATTAATGAATAAATGTTCCACCACCATGTTTATAACTGCATATGCCATTTTTCAGATCAAACATTAAAAGGTTTATTGATACTTACAGACCACAACCGCAAAATTCAAACCTAGTTAAAAGCTTGCACTTTCAGATGGAATTAGCAGTTTTCATGTCTTCTTTTCATATCTTGTATTATCATTTCTATATTTATTCTTCACATGAGCAAATTCAAAGTGGAACTGTTATTAGCACACTATACCACTGAAGATATTTGCTAGTTTACAGGTTTATTCAGAGGTTGTGAAGATCATGACACCAGACTAAAACACATTATTATGCATCAATGTTTTCATGATAAGCATGGAGGGGCTGGCACACTACATTTAATGAGGCATTTGGCTCTGCTGGGCTCCTGATGCACTCCTCTCCAGATCATTTTATCTGACAAGACATTAAGGTGTTCAGGACATTCCAACTCTGCGAATGATAAATGAGCCGTGTGTCTACCGGACTACCATTTTTGGTATCCAGGTAAAAATTAAATCAATGTTATGAATATTTGAATATCCTTCCTCTTTGTCCCCACATACGTTCTAAAAACAAACTCAAATACTTTCCTTTACAAGAGCAAGAAACTATGCTATCTCTATGCCCTGTTTCTTCTCTTCTGCTATCATACAGACTTCTTAATATGGTACCAACATACTTCTGGTGAGCCATGCAGTTTGTATCCTCACTAATGTGCCACTGGAACATAAAAACAAATAAATCCTATCTACTTTCTGCTACTGATGATAATTCAGCTAATTAGAATAATTTCACAAATTAATTCTACGCTTGTTATTGACTTTCTTGTCCTTTTGGTTTGCATCTTTTGGTGTCACTGTCAGATTTAGAATTTTAAAAAATATCATGTCATGTAGTGAAAGATACTGTTACATTTAAAAGCTGAAAACCTAAGCGATCTATTAAATAGGCATGCCTACTAGGAAACTGTTATTGCTTCAAGTATTATAATTTACCCTATTACAAAATTAGTTTTCAATTTCTAAAAACATGACTGAGTCAGTCCCATGAGCTGAAACATGTTAAATGTCCTATGATGCAATACAGCTGCAATTCACAAAAAAAAAATAAATTAAGAGGCACAAGGGGACCATTCCACATTGAAATCTCTGTATAGATGTGTTAAAGGTTGGCTTTTGTGATTAATTTGTAGCTGCTTAAATGACGACCCTTTACTGATATTTCAGTGATTTGGCAAAGGAAGGCAGTGTAATTGCCAGTATTCACAGATCATTTAATTGGAAGCAAAGACAGTAAAATATGGACCAAAAATCATTAAGGACATTTTTTACTCATATCAGGGGAAAATTTTATTGAATATTACAGTTTCAGATTGAATGAAGCTTGCATTTATGAACTGAAAGCACATAAAACTGCTTGAGATATGGGAAACAGAAAAAAAGAGACCTTTGAGAACTGATCTCCAGGTGGACAATGACTTTCTTTTCTTCTCCCTGTGGTTATTGGCAGATGCCAGCAGTCAAGTATGTTATATGACACATTTTTAGGTGTAATGCTTCACCAAAAGACTTTAGCCATTGCGTTTTCTTCATCTCTATGCTACACATGGAGGTAACCATATCTGTTATTGAAGTCACACAAAATTTCTTAAAATGAACAAGGGAAGAAAAGAATCAGAAAAAAGGTGAAGATTTCACTACAAGTATATAAAGCTTAGTCTAGAACTCCCCACACATTTCATAGAGAGCTGGCAAAAGCATAGGAAGCTCACAAATCAACAGCTTTAGATCTTTCCTTCCTTACTGAGCTTTATGAAGACTTTCCCTTCAGTGTGTACATTCTCAGAATTCTACCATTACCATAAATTCTTCAAATGTAACTGCTCCAGATTTAAGCCCAATTTTCTGTAATATGTGATTGTAGAAGTCTAATAATGTTCAGGAAGTAAATATGTTTTTCATCTAATCCTGAGTTCAGCTCTGGAGAGATCAAGCACAAAAAGCTGTCTGACCAGATTGTAACATGAACACAAACAAGCAAACTCTCAAATATTAAAACATAAAGAATCAAAATTTCAAGAAATTTCTCTAACAAATCCCATGTGCAGGGAATAATTATTTATTAAGATAATTTTAAAAGCTGAAGTTTACCATACAGTATAAAAATGTAGCATTAGTAATGTTTAACAAAACAAATAAAAAATGTTTTAAGAGACACTTCTAAAAAGAACATCGCATTACAGCAGTTCAAAGCCTCTTACTAGACTTCAAATCCAGATCTGTCATGTCCCAGAACTTTACAGAAGTGTAGAAGGGTTCCACTATAGTTTTAAAGCAGCAGAACAACAGGAATGTAGTTGTGGAAGTGCATAATGGAAAGAGCAGCTCCACTTACTGATAGCTCAGAAGTACTAGAAATAATTTACGTGTTAGTAGTGAAGGAAGATGTATCTTGTTGCACGATTAAAGTAAAAGACATGTAAGTAGTTCATTAAAGTAACGGACTGAAAGGAAATAATATCTGAAACCACAAATACTACAGCCATAGGTAACATCTGAACACGCTTTTAAAATGTGACAGTGATTTACCTGGAGTTAAATTTTTGTTCTGTGATTAGATTTAGGCGACTTCTGTAATCGGAAGGATTTTGTGTGGTATCTTTATTGACTCTCATACTCATTCATTCACTCACTACTCTGTGAATCCACTAGTTATAGAAGGATTCTGTAAATTTTCCCATGAATGCCATTCTGAGGCCATTTTGCATGCCTAAGTTCTAACTTTGCATTCACCTCCATGACAAGCAGTGTGGCCCATCTGAAGAACTGTAGAGAAATCATAAGGTTCAAGAACCATATCAAAAAGGATGCCATTGTATGAAGGGGGAGGTCGATCAAACTAGATAGCTCAGAGAAGAAAAGACTCAAGAGGAAGTGAGATATGAAAGAAGGGCAAAAAAACATCCGTTATGTGGAACAGGTGAAAAGGAAATTGCATTTTTTGCTTGTAACACAAGAAAGAGGATCATGAAATGATACAATGAGACAGAATTCAAAACAAACTGGAAGAAATGTTTCATGTTGTACATAATTAAATTGTGAAACTCATTGCTATAGAATACCATGGATGCCAAAAAAAATTCAAGGAGGAAAGGATCCATTAAGGGTTATTAACCAACAAGTTACAGACAGAACTTCTACAGAAATCCTTTTATTAGTTTGCTGGAATTTGGATAGGCAATCTAAGAAAATAACATTCTAAACATGTTCTGGGAGAGATGCTTAAATGATGAAAAATTTGGTCTCATGGTCCTACATAAAGAAAGCACAAGCATTTCACCCCCCAGCCTGCTAATCAGATCATGCAGTCCTCTTCCTTTCGATCAACACTTTTGTCTTGGGGCGTCTGACGCTTTTAAGAACTACACCATTGAAAAGGGACACTATTTCTGATGCTCACTTCTTCTTCCTTAGAAGGGACAAAATGACATAAAGTACTTCTGCCTGCCTCTTTCCTGAAATCATGAATACTTAGGGAAAAAGATGTCTTACTGTTCTGCTTGTGAGATGGAGTACAGCAGAAATTACACTATATGACAACTGAAAAATTCATCACCTATTTTATAACACTTCTTGTTCTTTCCTTTCTATGTTCGCCTTCAGAGATGATTGTTGATGTTATTGATGTTATATAGCAGTACGTGCCATAATCCTACTTTTCATAGAGCATTTTTATATATACACCTTACCATAAATCACTGTATCACCCAATTTCTTCAATTACTCATGCATATAGAGACTTTGACACAGTATCCCACGGCATCCTCACA
>NW_010223162.1:0-4290 GCF_000695765.1 Mesitornis unicolor | reverse complement strand
GCTCCTCACATCCTGGGATCCTGTGATTCTGCAGGACCCGAGTTAACCTCACACTGCTGTGCCCATCCCCAGCTCCAGCACCAGCCCTGTGCCGTGCTCCTCTGCAGACATCAGCAGCACACAGCATCCCCTCTGCTGGTCCAGAAAGCATCTGGCCAAGCCAGTAGCATCTGCACAGAGGTGATTCACCGATCTCATCATGGGAAGAGGGAGCACCTACAGCACCACCAGGCCGGTGACATGGGACACTGGGCCTTCTGCTGCTCACCCATCTGACATGACCCCTCCTGTTAGGGGGAGATTTAAGGTGCTCTTATATCTCCGTGCTGTAAATGTCCTCATAAAAGTGACAGAAAGATGTTCATATGGATGCTTGTTAAAATTTTATTACTAATCACCACCAAAGTTAGCTGCTATATTTAACCCAGGCTGGGAGAAAGAGGGGAGGGGGCAATGCCTGGGCGGGATTAAGACCAGAAAGTGAATGGAGGACAGGTTGATGAGTGGCCCTGATGCAGCCCATGGACACAGAGAGGGGTCGGCTGGAGCAATGGCCCGTGAAAACCCCAGAGCCTTCATTCTCTGCTTGTCTGCCATAGCCACAACTCTTTTTACAAGCCCTAACCCAGGAACAGCGCACAACATTTCGGATCAGAGACCTCAGCTGAACTCCCACCTCCATTGCAGCCTCCTCAAGCAGCCCTGGGCTCTTCCCAGTGTGGAAGCAGATGAGAATGGAGACTTGGAGATGTAAGGACAGCTCTCCAAGCTGAGGAAGTCTCCCCCCTGGTGTGTGAGTGCCTGGCAGTCCTAGGATGAGCAAGGCCCCTCCACTGGGGCTGCAAGGACACTCAGTGAAGCTTTCTTCAAGTCGATCTTTTCCTTGCAGGTAAAAGTGCTCAGAGGAGAGAGAAGAAAGCCCAAGGACTCCAACCGTCTTGGCAAAGAGGAAAGTTCTGCAGTTGCAGAGGTATCACAGGGCACTTCTAGACTTGTTCTTGCTGAGCCATCAATGGGATAGGACCAGTGAGGAGCTCTGCTCTCCCCAAGGTGATAAATGAGGAAGGAGGGAGAACAGTGAGAAACACAGCAAAGCATGGGCTCACCTATCCCTGCTGGACACACAAATGACGGTCACCTCCTCAGACAGAGACACAAGAAAAGAGTGGCCCAGATGGCCACAAGGGCAAGCCCAGAAGGACCAAGACGTTGCTGTTGTGTTAGTGGCGCACACAGGGTTATGTCCCACCATGTGTGGGCAGTGGGCTGGGGCAGTGGGCCACCCTCCCACCTTGCTTTGATGATCATGAGGGGACCTGCTCTGATCAGATGCTAACGAAGCATCCTTCTGCAGCAGGGTAATGACAAAGTCACCATGAGTTTTCTGCTCTGCCGTCTGTCCGGGAGCGCTGGGAGCGGTAGGAAAAGATTTGATTGATGCAGCGAGGAAAGGAACAGAGGGAGCAAAGTCTCACAGTGAAAACAAACAGCTTTGAGGGTCAACTCAATTTGGTTACGGCATCCAGGTGACTGTGTTTCCAGAGCATGAAAGACAAACTATTGCTTGAAAGACCTCGGCTGCCACTGCACCTGACTGTACTGCAGAGGGGAACAGGAGAGGGAGACATGCTCCTCTCTGAGGGTACTCTCACAGATCTCCTCCTCCGAGTATCCTTCCAGCTTTACAGCACCCCCAGGGGTTTTTGGCAGGCCCCAACATTCCCATCTGCCCTCATACTTGCTGCACTGAAGCATCTCCGAGACTGCTGCCCCTTTGGCTCCCATTACCATTCCCAGGTACCCTGTTCCTGGCGCTCGACGGGAGCTGCTGTCTGTCAGTCCTCACATCCATCTTCAGGGAGTCAGTATAAATCTCCTAGAGGCCTCTTTGCTCCCTATATATCTATCTAATTAATGTTAGTATAAGTAAAGCACAGCCTTTTCCCCTTAATAAGCAGAGTGCTGACTTTATTACAGGGTTGGGTTTTTTTCCTCTTGCTTCAGTGCTTTAAATCATGTTCAGGAAAGCGCTTACGAAGGGAAAGGCAGCGTGCAGCATCTCGCCGTGCCTTCGCCCTGGCATGGTCAGGGAGGGCCATGGGGACTTGGGGGGCAGAGGGCAGCGGGAGGAAATTGGACAGGATGTGTTCAGAGCGATGCCAAGAGCTCTGCGCTGCCAGGTTAGCCGGGGTCAGGGGAGAAGTCAAAGGCCATCGATGTGTTGTCTGGCTGAAGGCAGAGCCCAAGCAAAACAAGGTGTTAAATGTCTGCTAATTAGAAGTGTCAAAACAGGACTGGCAAGGCGGACTCGGCTGGGGAGGGCCTGGAAATGTGATAAGCGGGGCTTGGTGGAGAGAGACATGAAATCCTGCGGCTCTGGACTGTGCTGCAGGTGAGAGCAGGAAGGGCCTTGCTGTGATGTTTGAACTTCTCTCACGATGTTTTTGTCCAGAAATCTCAAATGTTGAGATGTAAAGCAGATGGGCTCAGAGGGCAAGGTCTGTCCTGCATTCCTACAGATTCTTAGGACTGTAAGAAACAGTGAAGATTTCATAAATGTGTTATTTCTCTCTTTGATGTCAGCGCTCTGTCTCTCTCCCTTTCAGTCACCCTCCCAGTTTTGCTCTCTGTCCCACTGGAAGTGTTCATTCTCAATGCATCTCCTACACTGGCCACATACTGCGCCCACCCAGCTCTGTCTGCCTGCAAGCACCTGGGGATGCTGCATACAACGATGCAGAAAAGCAGCCTGCAGCTCCCAGTGCCTTGAAAATAGCTGCTGGAGACGCAATGGAGGAAGACCAGGCCCTCTGCAAGTCCCTTCTGCTCGTGCATCCCACGGGTGCAATGTCTGATGCTAACCCACCCGCACAGCACGGGGACACTGGTGGAAGGGATGTCGTGCATCCACTGCTCACGTTCCCAATGCCCGACCGCATCTCATGCACATGAGAGCCTGTGCCACTGGATCCTTCACAGCCAAAGAAACACCCCCGGCATGGGGAAATGGTGCCTCACTTCCTCTTACAGCTACACGAAGCCACAACCCGGTCATCCCCCAATCCACTGCTGGAGTCAGAGGGCTGCCCTGGAAGGGTTAATGGTCCCCCTGCCCCGGGTGCTGGGGTGAAAGGGTTACCCGTGTTGTGCTGGGGTTCTTTGGCTGTAATGTGATTTCTTGGCTCTCACGTATATACTCATGCAGTTTTGTCCACACTCCCGTCCACTCCCCCCACGCGGTGGCTATCGATCAGGCTAATGGAAGGGATCCGATTGCACATGCTCTGACGTGCTCCCACACAGCCTCGCCAACTCTGGCCCAGCCAATCAATGCCGTGGTGCCCCCGAAAATTTCCCGTAATCCGATTTGAAGATGTGTTATCACTTAATAAAATCCACACTTGCCCTTCCTCTTCCCCCCCTCCTGAAATGCATTTGCACTCCGGCTCCCAGGCCAGCTCCTGCCATGCCCCTGCATCCTGACAGCCTTTGGGAGAAGGACCATGGGGCGATCAGGGGCTAAAATTGACCTAAAAGTGGGTAAGGGTGGGATGGAGAAGGTTTCTGTCCTCTCCTGGGTATTGAACGCTGCCCAGTGGTGACAGGGGACCCAAACGGTGACATGGGCTGGTGTGTGAGGGATACCTGCTCCATCCACAGTGTGGTGGCTGGAAGGGTGACAGCAAAAAAAGGGGAAGAAAAATGTTCCTCTTGAAAAACATGGTGAAAAATGCTATTGGTTTTCTGTAGCCTGTCAAGACACATTGCCATGGTCTTTGGAAAACAATTCACAACAGCGTATGACAACACCAAGGGTATTTGTTGTGCGAATGCCTGACTGTTTTCTGATCAGCCCATGCAGCAGTGACAAGAGGAAAGTCCTAGATAGCAGGGGCAAGATGCCAGCAGGGTTTTGATGAGATATGCCCTGTCACTGTGTCCTCTCCAGGGAAGTTGTTTCTCCAAGAAGAGCAAAGTCAGAGGTTCCCGCTCTCTAAGCAGAATAATTCATTGTCTCTTCATGTCCCTCTGCTCTAACAGAAGATCTGGGTACCTCGCACACCTCTGCTACCTCAACAGCACAGCTCTATTTCATGGCACAGGCAGAGCTCATGGTGTCTGAGCTGGATCAAGTCCATCTCCTCCCATCCCTGTCAAATATGGGCAGCACAGCAGGGTGGGATGCACACCCCAAAGGCAGCATGCTGCCCCATGAGCCCCGGCCCTAAAAGATGGGGGTCTCCTCCTATGGCAGAGCAAGAATCCCAGAATGTGAAGAGTTGGAAGGGA
>NW_010223161.1:0-4479 GCF_000695765.1 Mesitornis unicolor | reverse complement strand
TTTCCATTTCCATTTCCATTTCCATTTCCATCTCCATTTCCATCTCCATCTTCATTTCCCTTCTTTCCCTTTCCCTCTCCTTCTCCTTTTGCCTTTCCCTTTCCTTTTTTTTAAGCAGCAGGGATTGTTTACAATAGTTTATATGGAAAGTGTTGTTGTGGATGCATAGATTGCATTTTTTTCCTTTTTGAAGGCAAAAGCAAAGCTTTTGTTGGCTGTAATGCAAACAAAGTAGCACCCTATTTTACACATAACTACTGTATCTCCTCTAGAAACAGACTAATTATCTGAGTGGGGTGCAATTGATATCTCATTCAGAGCTTTGTCAGAGGTAGCCAAAGACTGCTCTGCCTGAAGCTGGGTCACAAACAATGTCTCACAAACAGGTTTTGTCTGTGGGCATACATAGAAATAGTGATTTTGAATTAGTGTTGCTTACTGGCGTTAAGCACTGATGGTCAGCTGTTAGGTAACTATAAGTCCATACCAGGTGAGCTTTTATTTTTTTTCAATGTCTTTGTTCAACAATGTTGGTGCTGTGCAACACTCATTGCAATAGGAGATCACGGCAGGATGAAGTGTTATTAGAAAATAGCTTTCTGTGCATATCTCAGATTGAAGAAACTGCTGTCATAGTTATAATCTGTATGGAGCTTCAAGGGCAGAATTTGTCATAAAGCATGAATATATGAAAGGAAGAGGTGAGCCCTGGGAGCTGCTCTGACAGGAAAGCCTGACTCACTTCTTTCAAGACATACCATGCATCCATGCTTTGTCACTGGAAACAACTCTAATTCCTGCCGAGCAACGATTTTCACTTACTTGTTTCCTAGAACATTTAAGTTTTAGTTCAGAGTCAGAGATCAGGCCCAAAGAAGGCAGAATGGTGAAGAGGACTATTCTGAAAAGTGCAGAACCACCATATGTTTTTCTAAACCTCAGATCTTCTTATCAGGGAGCAAAATTCATGATCCTGAAATACCCAAATGAAGCAGGGTTTAAAATGAGTATTGAAAAAGAGAATATCCAATTATTTTAAGAAAGCATAGCTATAGAAAACATGTAAGACATACGTTTATTTCTTGGGCCTCATGAGAAATGGCAGTGTAATTATGAGACATGTAAGACAGTTGTGCAGTAGGAGACATGGCACAGTATTTTGTTGCTTTGATGTGAGATCTCCAAAGACAGAGGTATACATGGCATGAACAGGGGACCACATAGTGCAAACAAGTAGGATTTCTCATCAGAATGAGATAAACTACATGCCATTCTGTGGAAATCATGGTATATGTGGAAATTGAAAATATAGGTTCATACTATGGTGTTTGTCTGGGGAGGCAGAACAATTCTTAGAAGTCTGATGGCTTTCATCTTCTGAAGTTAGAGCAGATGTCAGGGTGGGAAAGGATCATGACACATCACTGACTGTCAAGGACATGTAATGTGAAGGTCAGAATCTGACCTGATGCAACTGCATGCTCAGTATTATTTCCTTCTGTCTCACCCAGTGAAATTTTAAGTGTAATCCAAATGTATTTGAAAAGCAAAAGAAAGACACTTTTTCACAAAATAAGAAAGTACAGTAGGCAGTCATACCCATGAAAAAATATATTCTTTATGATGTCAAATTAATACTTGCCATTTTGCAACATAAAATTTATTCCCTCCGTCTTTTCCCAACTCTCCAAGACTCAGAATCTCAAACAACATAATGCTGGTGTGAAATTTCACAATTATTTTTTGCCTTTAAAGTTCTTTACACCCTGCTAAAGCCCTGGACTATAGCCTATTTCTTGTCACCAAAGACAGTTACAAAAGACCCAATAGGAAACAATGCCCTGTCACTAATAGCCAGATTTTTTTCTTTCTTTGTGCACTGTGCAAGAAAATGCTACAGCAAGGAAAAAAAATCTAAACAGAGTTCAAGGAGATGGTAAAATGTGACCCATCTACTTGACCCATGGTTACTGGAAGTGGTATGCCTTAGCATCAAACCTGCAGTGTAGCTTTCTCTTTTACTACAGAGACATACCTATGCATGCTCAGTTAGGTCTGAGAGCAAAGTAGCTAACTCTGGTTTGCTGGTTGAACTCCAAAGCAATAATTGTGTTCTGCATACTTAAAAGTCCACAGCACTTTTACACATCTATGATTTGTAATTATTTTCTACTGTTACACAGAGCTGTATGTTGTCAGATAATTGTTTTACTCAGTTGTAGAGGTTGCTTTACTGCAATGCATGTTCATATAGATACATATATATAGACACATTTTTATTTTAATGAGCATACATGTGAAGAAACCCTTGTTCATCCTTTACCTATTTCTCAAATGACTTAGATTTCTGATAAATGTCTGTAAATTAAAGTGTTTCATTATATTTATTATGTATTTTTCAGTCATTATAGCACAAGATTCAAACTGTTCTGACAGTATCTGATATTTCTTCTTGTACCCTTTTCACTGTTTTGGACACCGTAAACACTTTATGAACACTGGAAAAGTAGAAGATCACTAGATGTGTTTTGGTATTTCCCCACCCCTCAATTTCTGAAAGACGCATAAGGATTTGGTAAACTGATAGCAAGAACGTTAAACTGCACATTTTAGAGCAATTTCTGAAACATACTGTGGCAAGGATTTCCTTCTGAGAAGGGAACAAAGAAGTACAGATTAGTCCATTAGCCTCAATTGTAAAGTGTTAACAACACGTATAAATAGTTTTTGACTGCTGTAGCAATTTATTTGGTCATTGTGTCAAGAATCTTTTATGGAAATATGAAGGGCCCTACTCTTGGAAAGGACTAGAGTATTTTTGGACAGTTGTCACTGCCTGGAGATGGCCATAGTGCTACACTTTAAATACATATATTCACATCGTGCCTGCGTGGAAGTACAACACAGAGCCAGTGTTCGATGCTTACACTCAGAGTATTAGACCTGACTGAGCTGTGATGATTCAAAGACCAGCATTTGGACCTTGTAAACATCACTACAATGTTCTATTTTATATCAGTACACAGCAGTCTAAATGTAATAGAAGACCCTTAATTCAGAACAGGGACAGACTGGTACACTGCTAAGCAGTCTGGTACTGTATATGACATTATTGCTGCCACAGTGCAAAAAGACTCAATAAAGCAAATGTAGTGGTAGGTTTGTAATAGGTAATGCAAAAATTACTGTGGTTACACAGACTAACTATTCATTACTATACTCTGCTATAACTATACTCTACCTTTGAAACACAGATTCTCTGTTCCTTTCTTTTCTTGTTACTTCAATGTGTGACTTACTTCTGATAGAGTTGAATTTAAGATATTGAGGAAAGGAATACATATTTATGACTAGATTCTCAGAGCTATGATATTTCGTACTAAAAGTAGTAATAGTAGCTGAATCTGTAGAAATCGTGCTACTAGTATTAGAAGCTGTAGTGTTAGCAACACCTGTTGTATAGTTGAAGTAGAACACATGAATTGTGCAATCACAGAGCATAAAAATACCTCTTGGTCCACTTATACTCTAGTACAGGAGATAAGGAGGCAATAAAACTAATAACCTGGACCGCTAGCTTAGCAATGAGACCAAGCCTGTGATTTGGAGTTGTGTACAGAAAAGTAATTCTAGACCCACTGTGTCATGATGCTGAACTTCCTAAAACGTTTCCCCAGGAACAAAAATGTAGGCTCTACAAGTCACAGGTGGGGAGACATTGCAGAAGGATACTAGTCTCAGAGGGAGGTCTACAAGAGTGAATAAAGAACAGTTGCTTACAAGTAGCCAGAAAAGAAACTGTGAATGAGACTGTATCTTAAATTGCACTTCTCTCCAGGACTTTGTACCCTTGACTATGAGATTGAAGTTAACCTCACTATCTGTTTCATATCCCTGGCTCAAGACTGCTGAGAACAATCTCAAGGCTGTAGGGAGATGTATCTTTTCCTTTTGAAGACTAGAGCTACAGGTGTAGCTCTAATTAGTTTGTAAAAAAGGGATTGAGGATCATGCTACTCTTGATGATTTTGTTTTTAAAGTAACTTACAACTCAGGAAGTCAGTCTCTTCTGCTTGAATAAATTCAAATTCACATCATTCACATCTTCGTTTGAGGGCTGTATTGGGTCTGGCTGAGATGGAACTAGTTTTCCCCATAGCAGCCCTCACAGTGCTGTGTTTTGTATTGGTAGCTAGGAAAGTGACGATAACACACCAGTGTTTCGGCTACTGCTGAGCAATGCTCACACAGTGTCAAGGCTCTCTCTCCAACACTCCGCCTCCTAGTCGTCTGGAGGTGGGCAAGATCTTGGAAGGGGACATAGCCAGAACAGCTGATTCAAACCAACCAAAGGGATATTCCATACCATAAGACATCTGCTTAGTAATAAAAGCTAAGAGAAAGGAGGAGAAGAGGGGAGCATTCATTATTATTAAGTTTGTCTTCTGGAGCAACCACTACACATACTGAAGCCCTGCT
>NW_010223160.1:0-4422 GCF_000695765.1 Mesitornis unicolor | reverse complement strand
CGCGCACCCTGCAGGCATATCCATTTATGATGATTTAGCCCTAAGCAAAGACTTAGGGGTTTTGTCCAAAACTAATACACAAATGCCAGAAAAGGTCTTTAACCATAATACTTCTATTTTTCCCTCCTTAAAACTTGGAGAAATTGAAATATCTGTCTTCATTACGACATAAGCACCTGTAGAAACTTGGAAGGTACTGGATATATCCCCTTATGGGAAGAATAAATGTCTCATCCTAGCAGACTGTGCCCTCACTGCAACCTGTTCATACCTCACCAACCAATATATTTTATCTTCATATGTGGTTGAAATAGGGCAGATTTCTTGGACTTAAACAGGCAAATAAAACACATCCATCTTCCAATAAACATGTGGGAAGTTATTATTAGCCAGTGGGCTAATAGTAAAACACACTGAAATACAAGAAAAGGATGATTTGAACAGGTGGGGCTTTAAGGCGTGTTTTACCCTGAAGTTTCCACTGAAGTTTAGCTCTTAAGAAGTTGTCTGAAACCTTTGCCTTTCACTTCATGAGGCTGACAGTTGCAACTTGAAAGTTCAAGGAATATTTTTAGTGGAAACAAGAGATACATGCTGGCAGGGTGTTTTAACAATGGCCTGTTTGTTTTGGTAACAAGATTCAAGGAATGCATTATTTATTATGCCCTGATATGCACATATGGCTCTGGTTGTATGCAGCAATATAATAACAGAAGTGGTTTCTTATAGCCTGTTTGCATGGTAATCCCAGATGCCTGCTGCTGCTGAGGCCAGGATTTCCCATGCAATTTGAACCATCAAAGCTGGCAGAAGAAGCTCCTCCTTGGACTGCTCATTCCCACCCCATGCCCTCTCTCCCTTTTCCTGTCAGCACAGGTGCTTATGCAAGGTTTTGAACTAGATCAAGGAATCAATCCAAGTTAAAACTCACCCAGAAAAAAAGAAAAACAAACCAACCCACACAAGTTTACCTGCTTATATATTCTTATGCTTATGATGCTATGGCCTGGCTGTCCCTCATACTGTGTGTTCCTTTAGAGCACTTTATAGTTATAATTTCTTTGCACAATACTTGAGTCTAAAACTAAAACAGCACCCCCCACTTACTCTAATAATACTACTGTTCTTGGTCTTTACACACAGCAACATTATTTTTTATATCTTATTTAATATATGCATACATGTGAGTAGTAGTACTATTATGTATTGTATTTATTGCATGCATTATATCAAATACATTATATATAATGTATACTTCTATATACCTAAGTATATGAACATAGATATACAATATCATGTACTATGTTGTTATATATACGAACATGTACTATGTACTAGAGTCAGAAGTACCTTTTGTAGTTGTTGCACGTAGCACAAATGTCAGTGTGCACAATTGGAAGTATAACGGAGTTGTCCTTTGGCCCTTTTGATCCTTTTGCTCTGTGCTCTCACATCCTGAGCAATGGTTGATGAAATTTGGACAATGAAAATGTTCACTGTTTTGTCTCTTTCCTTCTGTATTCTTTCTGCACTTTTGGAATTGACCAGCTAGCGTCCTATACAAATGTTGTAAATTCCAGTAAACATCAAAGACTCAGTGTTTTCCACTAACCTGTGGAATCCTTAGGTCTTTAGAAACATCTAGGCAGTAGAAAATACTAACTCTAGGCTTCCTGAAAAGAACCCAGAAACTGATTGAGCTTGTGATCTGCTGTAGAGATGGCAAATTCGTCAAAACTTGCTGCAGTAGCCCAGGGCTTTACTAGCCAGCCATACAGCCCTGTTGCCTTCTCAGGGTGTTTCACAGAGAGAGGAAGCCTGGACCAGTTTTTTTCTTCTCCTGTACTTAGCTCTTCTGATGAGGTCTAGAACAATGTTTCTTTATGGTCCTTGCTGTGTTCAGCAAGCTATCACGAGGTGCTCACAGGCAGATGGCTCACTTTAGCCCTTTTGAATTGCCTGAGACATCAACATAAAACATAAAGATGTCTTGCATAAATCTGGTCTCTTAGAGGCAGGTAGCTGTGATGAGGCTCCCGATGAGTAAAAAGGAATGGTGATAATTTAAAAGAGGAAGTATTCCTGCGTATCAAAGCCGTGGATGTTACATAATATATATCTAACAAGGTTTTATGCAGTATAGATAAATAGACGGAACACAAATAGTGTAATCCCATTCCTAACATCAAAGCATACAAATTTCAGAAAGGAAAGTGATTAGAATGTGATTCAAGATATAAAACTTTCATATCTCAGCAAAATGCATATATGTGTATATATATTTACACTTAAATATATATTAATGTGTTCTTTTGCGTAGTACATTTTATGAAGCTCAGATCTCGTCTTTAGTGTGTTCTAGTATACTTTCTTTTATGTCTGATTCTCCCCATTAAGAACATAATTCCTTTTTTTAACAGACAAAATCCCCTACTAGCCTTTCTCCTTGATAATCTTTTTACATTTTTCCTTATCTCTTCCTTTGCATCTATTGTCTGATTGTACCTCTTACACAGGCCTTCACTCAAGGTTAGTGAAATTAAACATCAGCTAGCTTAATAGGTAGCTAGTAACAGTAGTTTATCTACCAAGATAAGCTTCCAGATTTTGGATGTCTCAAATTTCTTTTTTTCCGCTTCCATTATCTTAAAACATTGTTATTTGAAAAGTTAGTGACCCCTCTCCTTGAATGTTGCTTACAAGCAGTTTCCCTATATAAGACCCTGAGAGAATTTCTTTTCTGGCAGGTTGCAGCTAAGATAGTTTTAATACATCACTTTTTGGATCAAAAGGCTACACTTGTTTCAGAATGTTTCATATTCTTTAACTTCTACTGCCTTATACATACTGAAGATACCATGTTCGTCTTGTGCTGCAACATATTTACTTTCTAAAATGCACCATAAGGTTCAAAACAGCAGGGCAAACTGTGGATGATACTTTAGGCTTTGCTCTGTTATCAAGGCAAGGAAGAAAAAAGTAGATCTGCCATGTGTCTTTATGGAGATTGCAAAAGCAGGAGGTTGCCAGGATATTTGGAGCCAAAGCACTATAAATGAAGGAATGAAAGTGGTCAGGGGCCTCATGGATTCATATAATAAAGCTATACAGATGCTATATGCTTTGTGAAAAGGAGACTCAGGCCATGGTTACTACTCTTCTACATGGCAGCCTGAAGGGTAAAGCGTGAGAGTTTTGCAGGATGTAGCCTTCTGAGCTAGTTATTACAAAGCAAATTTACATTCCAGACAAATCTAGAAATTTATACTGTTTCCACAAAGAACAGTGTCTGAAAGAGCCGGTGCCTGGACTTGTGCCTCATCCTTTATCTGAAACTCTCCTTTTGCAGGATTAGCTCAACCAGAGATTCACCAAGTTGAAAAGCCTGATTAGGAGCTGCTGCTATGATCTAGGGCTTCCAGATCCTGGCAGTCAAAGAAAATACAGAGACATGACACCGAAGTGCCCAGAATAAACACAGCCTTCTTCAAAACAGCCACAATTAGCTTGAGTTTGTATAGCCTGGCTCAAGTAGGCTCAGTCCTGAGCTAGTGTGTGGGACAAAGTCTCCTTGTCTGAAACAGTCTTTACACTTATGCACAGCCAATATGATCTGCAGACATCATTAGGACATTAGACGTTTCTGATGAAATGTGACTGGTCACATTGTTTGAGGCAGACAATCATGACTGCCTTTTCAGAAAGACTTTTCACAGCTCTGAGTGACTGACCTGCAGTGCCAGCAGCTCACTGCCAGTCTTGCAGCACAGCAATTGAGTAAACAAATCTGCCTCCCATCCTCCGGATCTTATGGCTCATAACCCAATAAAAGAGTGGCTGGGGACTACTAGAACTGTCATGTTATGGGACATTGGCCTCTGCTACCGACTAATGATCTTTTCCATACAGAAGTCGGTGCTCTGCTTTGATATACTGTGTTACTAATCTCTGTAAATCTGTCCTATCTGCTGCTGCTTAGCCACTTCAGATGAATGTCAAAAGCTTAGGATTGCTTTTTGGATGCTTCTTCACCTTTGAGTGTTTCCTAGGTTCTGGTAGTAAGTTCAGGTGCTGTTAAAAGCTTGTTTGAATGCAATGGGCTGGGGGCTTTCTGCACTGTAGCTTGTGGGTTTAAACAACTGAAGCTGCCACCCTTTTTTCCCCACCAACACAGCTGGGGTGTGATGCTAGCTTCTCATCCAAATAGTTTTCCATGGTTTAATTCATGCAAAACCTGAATTCAGCAGCTGAACTATCCCTCCTTTTCAAGTAGCCTTTTCCAATATAATTTAACAGGCTGTTGTCAATCAATTCTAATTTAGTACTTTTTTCAGTACTTCTCTCCTCATCTAGGTCTAATTTTCACAATCCATCTCCTTTCTCTTCAGTTGCTCTGTGTCGTGGTTTAGGGCTGGGCCGGCC
>NW_010223159.1:0-3961 GCF_000695765.1 Mesitornis unicolor | reverse complement strand
AGGGCTGGTTTCAAGCACATCATCTCCTAGCCTGTATCAGTAAATTGCCACTACCCAGGTGCAGGACCCTGACTTCATGTGCATGCCCTTTACTTACTTCTTACCAGAACTGTTTTAAAGATAATCTTTATTATTATTTTTGCTTGTTCTTAAAGGGGCAAGTAACATGAAAGCACAAAGAGTGTCTTGAAAAGGTAGGGTGTGTGGTTTTCTATTGTTTTCCTCATAATGCAGGAACAATCAGTACAAGTAATTTTGCTGGAAAGCACTCCAGATATTTATCAGTGAACAGTTAGATTGTGGAAATGACTGCCATGAGGTGTGTTGTCAGGGCCAGAGCTTAAAAAAACAGATCTTAATGTGGATAACATATTAGAATTCTTGGGAGGGCTTAAGGCAGCCTCTAAGTAATTCAGCTGCCTGTGTAGGAATTTTGTGTACTTTCCCTGGAAGGATCTGATTGCTGTCGCTGTCACAGACAGGATGCGAGGCTACGTGGTTTTCTGATCTGTTGCCATTTTTCTCGTGTTGTTATGAAGTGGTCTCCAGAGGTTACATGAAAGATCTTTCATTGAGGGACTTCTTTTTATTTATTCACTGCCGATGCCTTAGGCAGAAAGATGGATGCTGCTGTTAAGGAGAAACTGTGGGATTCCATTGAGAGAGGCTTCTCTCTCCTTCTGTGCTGCTGCTTTGAATTGAAACCCAGTGAGCATTAAAGCAGGAGCAGTCGTTTACCTAGACACTATTGTATTTTACAGGCAACTTGGAAAAAAGCGGGTAATTGAGCAAGACAAAATACTGAAATTTGCTTTTTGACCAGCAAGCGACTTTTTAGAAGTAAGAGCTTGGTGGGCAGTGTTGAGAAATTCATCTGCTTCCACCACGAATAAATATGACGCTATCTATATGAAGCACTAAGATTCCTGGGGAGGGGGAATGTTGGAGGAAAAACATTGAGGGAAATAAGACAATGCCAGGCTGTTGGATTAGTATCAAACAAAAGCTTTTCCACCTGTATTTTAGCAGGTATCAATTTCATGGTGATTTCTGTTTCTAAAAAAATGAATTAGCGTAAGGCCACAGATGCAGGATTTTAAGAGCAATGCCCCTTGTGTGTGCTGCCTGCATCTTAGAGCAAGTGGATAAAAATCAGATATTTCAGATATCCTCTTTAAGTTTTTGTGATGAGAGGTAATATTCTTTTCATACCTTAAAATTCAGTTTAATCTGACAAATGTTTGCCCTCCTCCAGGTGACTCGAGGCAGGAGCATGAGACCAGGGTGAAGTTAGTCTGCTTAGAAATTCAGAAAATGTGAACTGACCTCTGTGAAGGAAGTTGGCTACAACACACAGAGATGTACCAGCGTTTTTTCCTTTCGCAATGATCATTTTCTTAGTTATTGAGGTTTTATTAATTTTCAAAGATGCTGTTTTCCTGGTCTGCTAAAGCACTCTTTTTCATACAACTTTATGACTTGAATTGGAAATTTTTGCGGAAGAATGGTGCGAGAGGAGTTTGCTACCAAACTCCAACACACTTTTATTTGCACGTTTACAAACGCCCATTGTGAATGATTCCCTGTCCTTGTCTGTCCAGACGCTGGTGCTCTGCTCCTGCACTTCAGTGACAACACTGGAGCAGGACCTGGCGTGCACCGCAGGTCTCTCATTCGCCTCAAAGCGTTTTCTGCCCGTTTGCTCTGTGTTTCACGTTAGCTGTCCTGCGCCCTAGCTGGTTGTACCGAGTGTTTATGAAGTGTATCTTTGGTCACTGCAGGATTGAGATGCAATCCACAGCTGTTAGGAGCTCAGATGTAGAGGTTTGCAAGGCATTCCTACTGTGGAATAGTCATTTATTTGTGAATTTCCTTGTAAAAAGAAACCCAAACAAACCTGAATTCTGGGCTAAGAATATGTCAGATGGACATTTCTTTAGCGAGTTTCTCTTAGTACCATGGCATGAGGAGCTCTTGACTCCACTCCACAAGAGAAAAGGAAGCACTTCCTATTGTGTTGTTTTTCTTGGGAACTGCTGCTGTTGGTAAATTACACATAGCAAAGAATGTGGTAGTAATATGCCATACTTTCAAAGCATCTCCTCTCTCTGCTGTCATTGCTGCAGGAAGTAGGTTTCAAGATTGATTTCTCTTTGAGACAGACTAGCTCCTGTTGCACACTTGTTAATGATTTGATATTAAAATGTTAGTTGAGGTAGGATGCAGGATAAGTGGTGTAGTTGTAAAAAAGGATTGTAAACCTCATTTTAGCATGAAAACAGCCTTCCCGCTATCTCAAATTGGAAACAAGGAACATTATTTCTCTGTACACCAGATACAAATGATGGTTCTATCAAGTGAATAACGGACTTAAAGTATTTTATTGCTAGTTAAATCTAATTTATGGTACTCAATGCAGATTTCAGGGATCGGAAGGGATTTAGATTATTCTGCATTATCAGCTTTAAGCTGTCGTCTCTTGGTGTGTTTAAGTGCACGCTGTGGCCGAAAAGGCTTTGTGGGCAAAGGTGCCTGTAGCTGGTCCTGCCCGCAGGAAACTGCCTTGCCGCCTGTTCGTGCTGCTGCCTGCACTGCTCCGCCATGATTCAGGAAACCCACCAGAAAAGATAGCAGGTTCGTTTTCAGTCCTCAGCAGTACCCTGAGTTTGCTTTCCAGGCACCCACACCAGCTCCAGTACTGGCAAAAGGAAAACTCTGACCAGTTCCTTCAAAAGACTTCACTTTCATTTCTGAAGGCTTCTGTGAATGTGGTTGCAGTTTGTGCCCAGTATCATAATTGCAATGGAAAAAGAACGATGTCAAGTAGAGGCAGGGAACAGAATAAAATAAAGATCCCTTGGGTTTGTGGTTGTTTGAGTGCTTTTCTCAAGATACCTGTCTCTAGCCCTGAGCCCTGGATGTAGGTGCTTCATCGTCCTGGGGAGTAAGCGCAGCCCTCCCTGCCGGAGGTTTAGTTGTGCTTGAAGCTCTCAGGTGGCCAGCACACGTGCAGAGCATCTCAGAAAACTGCACAGAAAGGGAAAAGCAAAACTGCTGTTCTTTCAGGTGCAGACTCTGATGGAGCCTGTGCACACTCTAGGAGTGGTTACTGGCTGTTTTGTAACAGCACCTAAGATTGGTTTACATTTATTTTAGTCGTGTTGAGGCAAAACCCCATCTTGTAGCAGTGTCACTCAGGATGTTGCAGTGCTGCAGAGCTGACCAATCTCTGTTCCTGTGGGATCTCATATCTGATTCAGGATTGACCAGAATGGGTACAAATCCATCCTAATTGGCTAGCTAAGTTAATGAAGTTTCCCTGCAACTGATTGCACTATGGCAAACTGCACCGTGCCAGGCATTGTGTGAGCAGCGAGGCTGCAGCTGGGAAGGGTTGATGCCTCTTCCTCTCCTCTGTGTTAACCTGCAGAGTTCTCAGCCAGAGCCAGCCAAGTCACATGGAGAAGAAATTGCAAGGGGGCTAAGCTGCTGTTAACTGAGTGGGTGCTTCCCCTGTGGCTGTGCATGTGCCCAGGCACTTGTCGTGTGGAAATGTAACTGAGAGCCATGATCCAGCTTTTAGAAATAATTTTACGTGCGAATCAATAATATGTTAATAACCCATTACCTAATCAAGGTGACGGAAATCATGCATGTGCAATTTTGTCTTCCTATTTTTTTCTTTTCATTTTTATTTTCCCCAGAAAATCATGGGAATAGTTTTACCAGTCCAGACCAGAGGTCCTTTTAGTATATTATTCAGTCTTTGGTTGTGATCAATGACACATATATGGGGGGAAAAGAACAGGACAAGATTATGGTGATAGTTCCTTGGTTATACCCTGTCGACTGGATAGTTGAGGACTTTCTGAACCACAAGAGTTCTCTTTAACAGTTCTTAAATTAGTTTTCTTCCAGGACTTCTGCATCTAAGTGCAGAGTCCTGCATCTGGGCAGGAAC
>NW_010223158.1:0-4416 GCF_000695765.1 Mesitornis unicolor | reverse complement strand
TCCTGAGATTCTGTGATTCTGTGATTCTGAACATATATATATGTTAAAAGACCCGTCCTGTTTAAAATCCCTAACTCTAATAGTGGATATCAGATTGTAACAATTTGAATGAATAACAAGACTAAATAGACTAGGGAGACTAAGACTAGAAAAGGTTTTTTTGGCTTCCAGGTTGTCCATGGAGGTCAACCCTTGTTTTGAGGGGCACTGATTGCTTTTCGTCATGGTGTTTCTCAACACATCAGTGCCTATCAGAGTTCTGGAGGACCCCTCCGAACAGGGAAGGTATTTGAAACACCCTCAAGCTCGTTAGTCACATCTTTGACATATTGAGGGAAATCTGAAGTCTGCCTGGCTCTATTAACTGTCACACAGAGACAGCAGGTATATGAAAACCAGATTCTTTTTAGTAGAAGATTAGCAGTCTTTCCCCTTATCACCTGAAATTATGGTCCACAGGGATGGAAACCAACCAGTAAGACAATGTGGGTTACTGAGAGCTGCTGTGCCACCCGGCAACTGCTTAAGCCACATGATGTCCTTTGAAAGGAAGACATATGGGGACTGTGGAGTATAAAGGATAAGGTCTTGAATAACTCTTCTCTCTCTGATGATTTCTTCAGGCTGTCGCAGTGGATAGCATGGGTTTTTTCATATACATCTCTGTAGGTTTGCTTTTTTCAATGAACATCAACAGTAGGAGTAATTTTTCACTTGAGGAAGCAAACTCAGGAGGTTTTTGGGCCCAATAAACCCTCCTGAGTAAAGCAGGTCAAGTCACTGTACCGCTGCCCCCTGCAAAATCTTTCAACTCAGAGGAATCCTTCTCTAACACCATAAATTGCAAGAAAAATCCCCGCTGAAAGCGCAGCGGCTGCTGAGAGGAAAAGCTGTGTGTAGGCAGCGCCTGTGCTTCCACCTCCTTTGGCTGTAGCATACATCATGGTAATCAATAGCGCTGTTTAGCTTTTCTGTTCGGCAAAAGCACTCCTTTTATCAAGACCTGAGTTATTTCCTGGGCAATCCGCCTCGGCTCGCCCGCCTTTCATCTCATACAGCCAGAGCAGAGACCGTGCGTGGGGCTCTGAGGGAGTTCATGAATCAAACCAGGGCTGAGCTTCAGGAGCAGATCAACGGGAAGACGTGAGAAGACCTGGAACTCCGTTGTTTCTCAAATTTTAGCATCATCTACCTTATTCCATTTCAGTTATGACTCTGTAACTCAGGATATTGTGTTATTTGGATAACATCTTACTACATGCATCGTATGTTTTATTTCAGTGTATTGAATCATTACTTTTTTGTCAAAAGCAGAATAAAAAAAAAAAGTAGACTTTTTTTAGATGTTGATTTTCTCTATTAACCTTAAACTCGCAATTGACCCAGAGGCTAGAGAAATACATTTCTCAGTGTTTAATATAAGACATTTCTCAGTGTTTAATATAATACATTTCTCAGTGTTTAATATGCCTTACATTGTCATAGCAGATTTATCAGCGTCTCAGGCAGGCTCGTTCTTTCAGATTAATTTGTTTGTTTCTTTGCCTCGGAAAGGCCAGCTCATTGGAAGCCATTAATTTGAAGACTGGCTATTTCAGAGGCATAGACTGACAGGATCTGACTGTAGAGACTAATGGTTTTGACCAATCCCACCCCGGCATCAGTTTCTGCTTTTGACAAAGCCTATCTTGCTACCTGCTCTGACAAATCCCGTTTAGCCTCAGCCTACTGGTGGGTCCTAAATCTTCATAGGCTTTTTGAAATATCTGTCTGGTTGTGTCAGCTTCTGAGGCAACTCTGCTTCTGTTCCCCTCCTGGATGTGCTTCAGGATCAGGCTATTACAGAAACAATCTTCTTTTTTTCAAGCAAATACAAATGATGTCCAGCAACCACCGTGAGCTATAATCTACTCTGTGGCATTAAAATTTAGTCTTTATTTATTAATACTTCATATTTTCTCATTGGTTGTTTCCCCAAGGTGAAAACTTCTTAAGTAAATGAATTTTTTTAAATGAATAAATGAATAACAGCAGCAGAGGATTGCATTGGCCCTACTTGTTTTCTCTGGACTCTCTTTCTTCCTTTGCTGTGGTCTCCACACCAGGAAGGCCGCAGAGAACCTACAGATGCTGAAGTGGTTATGGCTGCCCCTACAGAAGACAAAGACAAGACCCCTGTGTAGGATCTGCCCTATATGGCTGCCTTCAATGCAAACTAGGCAAAGGAAAACACAACTGGGTTTCCCAAACCCCATGCCTTTGCAATAACCTGTTCATCACATTCTCCCCTTGATGAGTTTTCTTGCAACAGAGAGGCACTTGATTTAGAAAAATTACAACAGCGATGCCAAAGTCCTATTCCCAGGCACTGCAGTTTCATGGGAAGACTTTACACCACAATTGTAGAATATAGAATATTATGAATTTCACCATGGGAGATTTTAAATGGAAAATGTGTATCCAAGTTGGCAGAACTTTATTATCTGTTACCCATAAGCATAGCTTTATCGCTTTATCATGTGCTTCCATACTGTTCCCATTTCAGGAACCGCATCCTAAAATGGGAATTTTTCTAAATATAAGAATTATTTAAACATATTGTGGTTTATTCTATTTTTTTCCCATAGGAAAGTAAGAAAGAGATAGTATCTTTTACATTACAGTGCTCTTGCAGCAAGTTCACTGCGAAGAAAGTCTTGATGAAATTAAATAGGTGGAAAAAAATTTCATGGAGTGTGCAAATGAAACAGCCAGGGATAAATCCATTTATGCAAGACTCACGCTGAGAGTCTGATGAGCTTTGACAATTGGAATAAATTATTTTGGCTGAAAGGAGATTCCAGCCTTAAAAGACAGGACAACATTCAATCTTTCAACCGTTTTCATTTCTCAGATAGATAAGAAGAAAAATACAGTTTTATAGAAAAGACCAGGTAGCCGTGTTCTTACTGACCTCATACCTGCGCCTGCCCAGCATGCTCCCCTGTAACGCGCTGCTTCTGCCAGTTCGTGCTGCAAGAATTCCGTCGATGAAGTTATTTCTCCTCTGACCAGGCAGTGAAACAAGGGCTGTTGGCTGAGGAGCTCAATGCATGACCCAAGGTACGGCTCCAGATACAGCCCAAGTCTGAACATCATCCATGGTCTGCAGCCAAGCACCGTATCCAGTCACCAAAGAGAGCAGATGGCCCTACCCCACATCCCCCATGCAAGTTTGGCAAACAACTGTTATTTCCTCTGTTTGCTCAGGTTGCTCTGCATCAAATGATAGATGACAACAACACGACTTTCCCTTGCGCTAAGGAGCTTTTGTTTAGGTTAGACGTGGCTGGGATGAAAAACAATCTGTTGCTCTATGTTGCGTGCTGCCTTACGGGACTATGGTAATGCACACAAATGATAAAAACTATTTCAGTCATTATTAATAATCTATTTGGTAGTATACAGTAGTGATATCTGTATTTGTGTTCCCTTAGTCTCAACATTTCTGGAGGTGACTGGCTCTGATTTCAAGTGCCTCACATTCCCCCTCATTTACAGTGGCTTCACACTGTAGTTATTTCTGATTTGCTCTCAGAGGAGGATCAAACCCACTGCATGTATACGTTCGTCCTTTAATATTCCTCCTTTCTGATCTCTAAAAAGGATTAAAATAACCTCACAGTTCCCTTCCTCGGATCCAAATTCCACTGAAGAATCTTCAAAAGGAAAAAAATTGTCTATTTTAAAATGGCACATTTATTAATTTATAATTTAATGTACATTATAGAAAATATAGAAATATCCATTTTTAATATAATGGCATTCTTTGGACTAAGCCTTCATGAAAGCAGCTTGTCAGGATTTAATAGCTTGCTATTATTTTCCCCTTCCATTATTATTATTATTTTGTTTTGCAAGTATTTTCCAAGTACATCAATATCACACTGTATATTTTTTCAGTTCCCTGTAAAATAAATCATCCCCTGCCACGGCACCAAGTGAGCTATGTGGGCCATGGGGCATTCAATCACAGGCTGGAGTAGCTCCTTCAGTGCAAGCTCAGAGCAAGTTTTGTCACATACAATCAACAAGTACAATATTTTTATGAAAAAAATAATGATTGATTAGAATCTCATTTTTTCTTAGATTGTTAATATCTCCAATGCTGTATAGTTATTCATCAACATGTTCAGTTAATTACTAGTAAATAAATTAATAGAAGGGATGCTAAAAAGTATAGGTCCATTTCCTGGGGTTTGTTAGGCAAATCCTTGAGGTGGGAAGCTCCCATTAGGCCATGGAGCCTCTCATTTATAGGACAATAATCCAACAGCAGGGTAGATATAAACTCCTCGGGGCTGGTTTATACATATATATATTCTATGTATTCTGTATTCTATATTCTATATTCTAATATATTCTATATTATATATA
>NW_010223157.1:0-4401 GCF_000695765.1 Mesitornis unicolor | reverse complement strand
TGCACATACACACACACACATATATATGTATAATCTTTCACTGCTTCTGGTTTGAAGGATAAACTGTCAGTGTAAAATATCTAAAATCCCTGCATTCAATAGTATAGAAGTATAAAGTTTATGCTGCACTTTTTTGGACAGCTCATCTTATGCCTTTTATAGAAATAAGCAAAGACAATTACGAGCTTAATTAGCATCTCAGCTGTATTAATTGCTTATATAAATAGCAAATAGAAATTAATTTTTGTTCTTTTTTGAACATCAAGAAACATTATGCAAGAACTTTTCACACAGGACCATTTTCTTTCATCTATTATTGTAGAAACATGAAACACTTATTTCAAATTAATCCATTCTTATAATAATTACTTGCTTGCAGAATTCTATTCTGAGCCTTGCAAAAATAGTTAGCTCTCCAATTTAAAATGCATCGTTATGTCGAGCAAATCCTAAAATACTGTCAGGCATCAGTCCCTGACTTTACTACTTGTTTCTGGGCACACCTCCAAAATATATCTTTAAGCACTAAAACAAACAGATAGTTCTGGTTCTGTATCTAACATTTGAACAGCGAAAAATTACTAAAATAATACAGTAAACATGCACTGAAACTAAACTCCAGGCTGTGATATGCCTCACTGTTAATGACAGACTGCGAATCCAAATGATGCTGAAGGGAATTCAAAAGTGCAACATCTTTACTGCTATTTTGTGACTGTCTGGTCTAGGTAACTTTGAAATACGTATTGCTATAACCTTTGCACCTAAGGGTACTGAAGCTATCAGGTAATATTGTCAAGTTACGTCCCACTTAAAAATGTACCCTAATATTTCCACCCCTCCCCCAGCTATACCTACCAGCAGCTGAAAACAGCAGTAATTGACATTAAAAGGCTCCCTTTTGCAAGTAGTGAAGTCTGGTTTTAATAATGGGAGGGTTTTCAGATGCAGAGGGCGCTGTTGTTCATGTATTTTGCAAGCACTTCCTGATGAGGGATAAAAACATTGATCTAATAGTTTTAATGTTCATATTTTTAAGCTTTCCATGAAATGCCAGTGGAATTGCTGACACAGAGATGCTACCTTCCACAGTATGCGATGAGTTTCCTGGGATAAATCCTTTTTGTGACAGACAAGGAGGGAGATGCCAGCTATCGTCATCCGAGTGAAATGTTTTTCACTGTTTCCACTTTACAGGCGATTTACCAAGACTTTCTAACCCAGCCACAAGGTTCCTTCCGTCACACGTTTTCATATAAGGATATTTTGGTTATTTTTATTTTTAAAACACACCAGACGTCTTTAAGTGTCACTTGCAATACAAAGTGCAACACAATTTGAAACATATCACTGCATCGGTATTCTTCAACATATCTTTCTAAAGTATTCCTCACAGGTTATAGCAAATTATTTCAGGTGCTTTTTCCATAACAAAGTATTAATTAATTATACCTACAAAAAAACCAGAAAGGAGAGGAACACACCATTTACATCTTAAACTAACCTTCTGCACAATAACTTTTCTCCAGAGCTCTGCGTATGCACATATTCGCATTACACCTCCACACACATAAGCAATAGCTTTAAAGGTGCTGTTAGTTCTTTGGAGTAAATGGTTTTCTAAAGCCCTATATCAAGTCCTATATTTTCCCATGCATTCACATTTTTAATAATTTTCTCTTTTTGCCCCGCTGTTGGAAAAAGAACTGCTATGCCTTCAAACAGAGAAAGAAACATAGATTAAAAATCGTCATGACAATTCAGACCCACAAAAACCCAGGACACTTACAGTTACAGCTGAAAATTTGTGTTTAACTTGCATAATTGTACCTAAGGAGTTTAGCTGGGCGGGAAAGAATGGGCAGCTGCAGTCCTTGTCTGAAGTCAATGGGAGTTCGACCTCAGCAAGAATTACAGGAGTGGGCCTGAGACACCCCGGATCAGCTCCTGCCTGGAGTCTCCTGTGCTACCTAAGCCCAACAGGGTGCATTAAAGCCAAAGCAACAGGCTTTGTCTGGATTCGACTGGTGGCTTTAAATCAGACTAAAGAACTGCTCCGGCGACTTTAATAAGTTTAATGCTGATTTTTTTTTTAATATGTTCTTACCTCCAAAGTTATTACTTGAAGAAAATTATTTGCTATACATTATTTTTCTTCTCTAATAAATTTTACTGATCACTATTTTGCACTACAGTCAAATGTATTTGTGTTTTAAAGTGTATGCAAAGCAAATTTGATCCTTAAAATGAAGCTACTAGGTTAAACTATAAATACTGGGAGAAAGACATTTCTCCTATGTCGCTCCCGGTGCGGTGTTCTCCAACTTTTATAATATCTTAAAACAAACTCAGCATTTCAAAATAACAATCAAGCCATCAGAATACGTGGCTGATCAAAACAACTCCGAACGTGATGTGTGCACTTCGTATTCACCAAAACTTTGCCTGGTTAAAACAACGCCTGTGCTTTGAAAAAAAAAAAAACGGCCATTGTTATTTTTTTTTCTCCTCGAATCAACGCTCGCTCAGAAGTTTTCCACCTGATAAAGGCTTTAATGTAACTGAGACAAAGTTGCGTTTTATGATTGGCAAGTTCTTTGCGCCCTGGCTACCCCCCAGCCTGACGGAGTGGGGCTCCGAGATACATTTTGGCCCTGTCTTTATGTCAAATCACTGCCATCAAAACAATGGCTCATATTACATGAAAATCTTGTGCAAATGAGCCATAATGGGAGTGAATGACAATCTTGTAAGACCGTGCAGCAGGATTCTCCTTTGATCTGAAATATTGTTAATCTTTCTCAAACGTAACACTAAGTATACTTGGCAAATCCTGGATGAGAAAGTCCCCATAGTGCGGCTCTGTGGACAGCCAGCCAGAAGCCAAGTACACCCCGCCACAAAAAGAGGCACAGCCAGAAGTGAGGTACAGGCTGACACGGGGCCACGAACTCTGCAGTTGCAAGAAATTTATTTGCGCTTAAAAAGACCTCTTTGCCTGTTTTCTTTTCCCGAAAACAAGCTAAACAGTATGTTTATTTATTCTTAATAATGGATATTTGCTGCTGGATCGCAGCTTCGTTTAATTAAGAAACCGCAGCATCTAAGATATTAAAATCCGTGTTTCGAAAAAGGTTTGCTTTTTCAAAACACGGGCCTTATTTATTCGCAGCTTTAGTATGAGCCTTGCTCTAAATTATAGTTTTAATATGATGTTGCAGGGAGAAAAAAAAAATCCTAGCGGCATAAGGCAAGGTTTTTCATTGGTAACAAAAGCATGATATAGGAGTTTATACTTTTCTAATGATGCTTAAAGCAAAGATCTGGAACGGTATGTCTCAGATGAGGTCATATATCAACTTCAGGAGAGCAAAAAGCTCTCCTTAGACTATATTACAGCCAACTCACACCTTTTTGTTGTGCAGCCAAATATGCAAGGCGTATGTAGACGAATGCAAACAGAGTAAATCATGTTGATTCAGTGCTAGTAGGAAATATGCCTCTTCAGTTGTGTGCTGCTTTTGAAGTACTGCCTAAAAATCAGTCTTGGGCTTCAAAGAGAGGGGATTATAGCCTTTATCCAGCAATTAATATGGCTGAAACTCAGAATGTCAGCACCTGACGACTATACAGGCTGGACAGTATCCTAGTAGGGGTCCAGTCCCCCTCAAGAATTGGAATTTACAATAAAAATTAGTGCATAAATAGACGGAAATATCTGGGAATGGGGCATAAAATTTTAACTTCTAATGACCTGTCTATATTTGGACATGTGGGGGAGAGGGAGAGTTGTGGTGTCCCTTGACCTTTAACCTGCCTTATCCACCTAGATCATTTTAATCTCCCACCAACTGTTAAGCAGAAAAGAGTGCTATTAAAGAGAAAGCTATTCCTTTTGCCTTCTTACATAGATCAGATGACAACCTCTCCAAGTCCCTCCTCTCTGTCAGAGTTCAAGGGTTCAAAAATGGTCGGAATATCAAGCAACAGAAAGCCAGCAGGACTGCTGCAAAAAGAGTTTAAGCACTTTATATTATGCAAAGTGGGTTTTTTATAAAAAGGGGATTGCATTATTTTGAAGTTTTACTCCCTGGTTTATTTTTTTTTTAAATAGATACTTTGATTTCAGAAGATCATAGAGCTTCTAATTTGAGGGGGGAGGAAAATTCTTACGTTGTTCTGATTTGCACCCAAACTCATAACTACCTAACAACCTTTTTCATATTAACTCTTTACATGGCATTCCTAAGGTTTGGGTCACAGACACATGTATTTTTCAATAGTGTACTGTAGATAAAATGGACATTAAACACTCTACTTCTGGTCAACGTGTCAAGGAAAATAAAGTAAAATAAGACAAAATGGAATAAAATAAAATAAAATGGAATAAAATGGAATAAA
>NW_010223156.1:0-4394 GCF_000695765.1 Mesitornis unicolor | reverse complement strand
TATTAAACCTCACCCCATTGGTCTCAGCCCAATTGGCCAGACTGAAGCAAATACAAAGTCATTGGGTTACATAGACTTTCAGAATAGACCTATCTGTAAAATTCACTTAGGAAGTAACCAGAATTTGGCCATCAGTGGCATGCTTGGTGCCACACAAACTAGGTATGTGTCCATGTATAGCTTATGATTCTCCTATACAGGCCATGAAAAGTAGCAGAAAGTAAATTCTCTCTGCAGATCTTTATTTTTCCTGTGTACATGTATTTATAGGCACCTATCATCCCCTGCTGCCCCCCACAACACACACTTTTCTCTCTGTTTGCTTTCAGAAACTATATTGTTTTACCTTGGATTTAATTAATATTGATTTGATGCCAACAACTGCCACTTGACAGAGGTAAAAGCACTCAATCTATTTTCAGTGGTTTAAAGTGTTATAGATAGAAAAAAATATGTGAAAAACTGTTGAAGAAAGTGCATTGTAAATCCAGTAAAATGCTTGGAGTTGGACACAGAAAAATCTGTATTTTTCATGGATGTAGCTTAAACTTTTTGAGACTGTGCCATTACACTGATGGAATTTCAGCTCCAAATAATTTATATCCTGTTATAAATTAAAGCAGTCTAAGTGCTCTGTTTTCAGGTTTTATAGTGGTGCAAACCAATTTAAAACAGTGATGATACCTTAGTAAAAGCAGGAGTAAAGTAATATTGTAATAGCCTATACTACCCATTGGCATTTATAACATGATTATTTTTCACCTTTAGTTGAACCCTTACTTCTACTGGATTCATTAAATTTTGTAATGTATTTGTTGCCCTTTTCTCCCAGATGTCAAGTGGGTTTTGCTTTTAGGAGTCTGAAATATAACAGCTTCATTGGAAACCAATCCCGTGCACAGGTCAGACAATCTTCTACTGCAGAGTAGGTTTAATACAATAAATAAAAAGCAGTTAGAACATTTTATTAGTCTTTTCAGTCAAGTCTTGGGGTGGCTACACTGTTTTTTAAGAGGTTTTTCCTCTTAGCCAAAAGTTCTGCTTCACCAGCTGATAATTTCACTGCTGTTCCTCTTTGGTGTTTTCTGTCTTGTGACCAGGCAAAACCATTCCACTCGTCTAGACCACAGTTGTTGCACATCAGGGATTTCATAACTTGCCTCTAACTCAAACGGCAATGTTTTTTTTGTCTCTATTACAGAAAAAAATAAGGCCTGCTACAGCGGCTGGTTAGACACATATTTTAAAAGTTACATTTTTCATCCACTTTATACTTGCAGACAGACAAATGGAGAGCTGGGTAAAATACCTGTGGTGTTTAGAGACATGGAGAAACTCTTCCAGAGGCTTAGAGAATGGATAGTCCAGAATCAGATATTTGCTGTCATATTTAAATAGCAGAGTCAAACAGGGAACCTTTACAACGAGTTACATAAAGATGTGAATTACCATGACTGCACTCCATACTGCATATTTCAAATCCCATATCTTAAGGGCAAAGCATTAAGAGAAAAATATAATAAACTTTCCTCATCTAGAATCATCTTTGACAACCAGGGGGAGTCGAGTTCTATTATGCTGTTGAAATGAGTGACCAAGAAAAGGATCTTTGTCTCACAAAGCTTATATGATGTAGGTAGAAAATATTTTTTATTTGATTGCAGCATTTATTTGCAATGGTAACACAATATTCTTAATGCCCATGCAGTTGAGCCAGAGAACAGGCTGATTAATATGAGGAAAGTAGAATTTAAAAAAAAGGATTTGAAACTGCCCTTCTAGCCTTCATTTAAAAAAATTAATGATTATTTATGTTACTTTAGAAATCCAACTGTTTTTTCACATTGTAAGACAGTGTCAGAGGGTTCACATTGAGTATAATGAAATTCCTTCACTGAGGCTGTTGGGGTTGAAATGCAGGACCTAGGTTTCAGAAAGGCAGTGCATTGCTGTAGATTCCCTCAGTTCCCTTAGGCTTTGAGTTTACTTGCTCAATACTTGGCATTTTGACAGTTCAGCAAGGTCAGTTTATTAAGCAAATACATTATCAATTATGTCATGGCTGAGTGGGGTCCATGCTGTACAGATACAACTGAAAACTACCTATCTGCAACCTTCAAAGGCTTCTAAGATTAGTTTACATTTGTTTAAGCTCCAATTTGCGTTCTTCTAATATTTTACAAAGATAAGGATTTCACATTATGCTACTTTTCAGATCCTTGCTTCCATGTCCTTAAAAACCAAAACTTCAGTTCTTTAGCGTCTTTAGTGATCCCTGAAGTTTAAGGTCTTTTAAAAAAAAATTATCTGTACATGAAAACAGCAATATTCAGATAACAGGTGGATCTTATCCCATCCACATGGGCCAATAGCAAATGCTGAAGAAAGAAATACAGAATAACACAAGTGTGCAATGATACTTTTCTACCAAGTATGGTATGTCTTCCAACTTCTGGCAATCTGTGGCATAGGAATTTTCTGACTCAGATGGTAGCAGATCACAGTGTTTAAGAGAAAAGAAGACATTTTTTTCCATTACGTCATCCAATTGCTTTTTAAATCTATTTTTATTTTGGCCTCCAAAATTTTTGTGGCAATATAGTCCACCAAATAATTGCACTGTGTAAATAAATACTTCTGTTTTAAGTCTACATGCTGATCAGCTCATTAACTATGTCCTAGATCTTGTCTTGTCTGTAAAGGGGAACTTTAGCTGGGAAATAAATGAGGAAATTATTTTTACCCATACTATCCCTGTCTATTAATGAGTCCTCATAGGGAAACTCTTCCAAACATTCATTATCTATCTCTATGTTGAGGTTAGTTGCATTTTGAGACCAACTTTGGCTCAAATGTCTTCTCATTTTCAACTTGCACAGTACTACAAAGGTGTTTTCTGTAATAGTCACACGTGGGAATGCCAGTAAATTGTGTCAGACCCTGTTCCAAGGACACTTGATGAGATAAGGAAAGTAGATGTGTGTTGAAATTAGCCTCAAGCAGAGCCTGGGAATTTCAGCCCTTGCGCAATGTAGTTGTTGCCTATTTGGCTCCAATAAAGGTCAGTAATGGAATACATCATTACTCTTAAAGTGATCACTTTTTAAGATAAAGAATCCATATTTTGGCATAGAGTAAAGGCAAGTGACATGGTAGGTCAACCAGTTTGTAGCTGACATGGCAATAGCAATACATGTTTTATTCCCCTAGAGAGATAAGAAAAACAGGTGGCTTTCATTTAGAGATTGAAGATTTCCAAAGCAGAGCAGAAAAGAAGGAGCATTGCAGCTGGGGCAGGACAGGCGATGGGTGACACCAGAGGAGGGGCTACCATCCTTAGAGAAAGAACCTGGCCAAGAAAAAGAGCCCTGTGATCCAGTGGAAACTTTGGGCTTGTAAACCCTAAGTTACAGGATATAAATCTGTGCATGCTTCTGGAACAGAGGAACTCCAGGTTCTGGCAACTCCTAAAACTCCTTTGGTGTAGCTGTATGTGTATCCAACAAGCCTCATCTCTGCAAGGTTGGACTGTCTTTGTCTTAGGTGTTGGCTGCTTGACTGACTATTATATCTATCATTTTGACAACAATAAGTGTGTGTGTCCTTTCAGTGGTTTGGTTTTCAGTGTCTCCAGAGAGATGTTCCATTTCAAAGTGCAAAAATAAAACCTAATAGATATCCAAGACTGAGCTAGTTATGGAGGCTTGGTAGAGTATGTGGGGGTAATGACTCCTCTGCATAATGCAGTGAAAAAGCTGTGATTATGTGGAAAGGAACAGATTATCCTTGACTTTATAGAAGATGGTAACTATCCTTTTCTTAATCATCCCTCAGTAGGCATTTTTTTAATGTAAATAATATTTGTTTGATGCACAATATTACCATTTTGAATCTCTTCAAGTGGAAATCAGAGTATTAGAATGAGTCAAGGTGTAACACATTAGCAGCTGACAGCTATTGGATTAAACTGGCTCTTAACCAGTTTGTGGGACATTGGGTTTGTTGATTAGTGTTTATTAGTATTGATCTTTGAAGTCACGGAGGACAGTGACATCATTCAGTTCCAAAGAAAGAACCGAAGACAAAGTATAGTTATCTTTTTTTTTAAATACACGTTCATATACACTAGTAAAGTATTGGAGTGAGGGAGGAATATGAGGAATACCAACCCATGGAATTTGATTTGAAGTCTCTAAAACTTACATACCTGATATATAGGCTTAGGTAACTGAGATCTAATTTAGATTTCAAAGCTGCTTAGATTTAGATTAAAAAAGCTGCTTTGTAAGCATGGGCACCACCTGCTATGTGGTCATTGCCTCCTCTTGCAGTCAAGCTTGCCCTTGCCCAAGTAACCTCAGTCCTTGGCCAGGGACAGACACTAGTGGTATCTA
>NW_010223155.1:0-4305 GCF_000695765.1 Mesitornis unicolor | reverse complement strand
CCAACTCCTAATATTCTGTGATTCTGTGTCTTTCTGTCGGAAACAATTATCTAGGGAAAATGAGGTGTGGGGCAGCTGCTGTAGGTGCCTGTGTATGTTGTCTCTATCAATACTGCTGACCCCCCAAAAAATCATAAAATACATGAAGTAAGACATGAGTATTTGCTAAGCAATGCTTGTGTTGTCCTACTATTTTTGCTGGAATTCATGTTTTCACCTTTGTCTATTTATAATCAAGGTGGACAAACTTTTCCATATGGTTTTATGCGCTAAAAGTTTATGGATTGCGGTCATTTTCTGAAAAAGAAGAAACTGAACACAAAGCAAAAAAGGAAGACTTTGTCCTTTGTTTTTAGGTGGTTTTATGTTGAAGAGAGCATTGCTAATGTAACACATTTGACCTGACGGTACATGCCAATACTTTGCTCAGACATACAGGCAAAATTCAGAACTCTTTTTTATTTTACACAGCATAAAAACCAATTCAGGTGACGTTTTAAACATCGTCCACTTACCAGCAGACTGTAGAGACATGTTCTAGTTGCTCTACACCACTAAAATCACAGGATCGTTTTCAAAAGTAGATAAATTATAGAATTTCCTATTTTCACAAGCTTTCAAATGACTTCCACTGCATTGCTGTGGATAGAGTGAATTCCTCTTTGTTTCTGTTGATCAGAGTTCAGGCATTGAGTTGTTCCTCTTCAAAGGGAACGCTGACTTTTTGGTGGAAACGTTTTTACAACATTCTCTGATACAGAACAGCATCCAGATGTAAATTAAGACAATAAATAGAGGAGAACCATTAGAAAAGTGGGGGGGATTGATACAAATTGGTACTGGAATATAAATGTGTTAAGTATTTAAAAGAGTAAGTAAACATGTGGGGGGCTAGTGATGGATTGAAATGCTCTGCTACCACAAGCGTTCTTTCTAGTGCTTTATAACATTGTCAAAACATTAGGGAACATTTTCTGTCTTCTGGTGGACATTTTATGTGGTATTTGGAAGATGGGAGGGGGAAGGGGAAGAAGGAGAAAGAGGAAAGGGTGCTTGGAAAAACTTGAGACTTGCTTTTTGTGTGATCTCAGCATCCTGGGTGTATATGTGGAGTAGTCTCAGTTGCATACAGTAACAGTATGTAAATAGAGCTTGGCACAAGCAATTGCTCTGTTCTTGAGCTCTTTTTCTGTCTGAGGCCCCTTCCTTCAGTACCTACATTTTCTTCATTATCTACATCCAGGAACATAAGGTTTCTAACCTCCTGGCATTTTATAACATGGGTACCAACCAAGGAACACAATACCAGATCACTTTTTCTAACAGCAATTACAAACTACTCTTATTCAAGGGCAGGTTATGTTAAAACATCAGAGATATTCTGACATTACAGTCCTCTCAAGCATCATACCTTCGTAACACATCACCCAAATGTCTCATCTCAGGTTTGACGCTGTTTCTCTTAGGAAGGATGGACTCAGTGAGTAACAAATTGGCTTCCCCCCCACCACTCGCAAATGAATAACCTTATCTCTCAATTGTCTTTAGTAAGTGGAAAACAAAATAATATCAGTAAAGCCTTTTGTGGGAGAGCACAGAATATTCAAATTCAGATTGAAATAGTATTTGCATAGTGGGAGCTTTCTGTTCTATTTTGAGATTCACTGCAAGAAAATCCATGAGGTCCAACCCAGACAGAGGGTGGGTTACTGAGCAGCCAGGGTAGGCTCTTGCAGACCTCTTGCAGCTGAGGAGCAAGGAGTCACCTATTCCAGCTTTTTAGTAGAAAGCTCATTAGGTTTTCTGAGGCTGCAGTAGAAGCTGATTTGCAGATGTGCTTTGGTAGGAAAGCCTGAAGATTATTTTTCTCCAGGAACATCTAGTGGTGGAAAAACTGCTTTGGAGAAGGTCAAATATTTTAACAGTAGGGTAAAATAAGTGCAGAAACTCAGGCCTATGTTCAGTGACAATGACTCTGGATTCTCTGGGACCTTTATTTTTCTGAGGCAAAAGGGTAGAATTGTATGCTGCTGGACAAGTTGCTTGGTTCCCACAGATTTCAAATGGAGCGCATGCTTTGGTTGTACCCCCAACCCCCATAATGTGTATCCCCAAAACATGGCTCATAATTTCCTGCACTACTGAGCTTCTAGAAGTATAATGGCTTAAACTGTTGTGTGAATTCTAAGAGTATCTTAAAATCTGAAATAAATATTTTGCCATTTCTTCATAAGCAGTACTCTGCGTGCAAAACAGTAACTGATGCATGTTCTGGTTTTTACACTGGTTTAGTAATAGAGAAGGGGATTCATTCTGGGTTGGGTATGTGGTGTCCTCTAGCAGCTTGTGTCTGCATGGGACTCAACAAGAATTTATTTGTATTTTTTTCTTGTATTAATCCTTTTTTTAATTGCTTCTAGAGGTCTTTTTGGTGCAAATGGGTATTATGAGGTTGGCTTAAAAGAAAAAAGTCTGGAAGAACTGCTCTTAGTACTGAAAAGTAAATGACACTTTGTTCTTGAAAAGCATATTTTCTTGATGTATTCCTTTCCTCCTTTTCTGCCTATTCCTGCCTCTTTGGAGGACCAGACATCAGTAAGTAGACTTCCAGCTGTCTGCACTCAGTTCTGCCACCAGTGTGTGTGTTCACGTTATCGTGTTACCCTCCTCTGCAGTTGTCCCCACGTGTTATCTTCTCAGCAGAAAGCACTGAAGCTGTCTGGATTCCCATGGAAAGATTTGCAAGGGCTGTTTTGAAGTGTAATGAGGTGAGCTGGAAAACCTTGCACTGGGAGAAAGTCAAGCCCCCTGAAAACAGGTTTCCTGTTAAATCCAGTCTTGTTTTAGCAGTTCTCATTGCAAAAACTAAAGATCTCCAGGATGCAACAGCATCATAAACATCAGTATGGTCATCTTGGTGGAGGACTCTGGTTACTGTTCCCCCTGTCATACGAGGAAGGAACTTTGGAAATTATGCTAGCTTTTGTTTTTTGATGATTGAGGGCTGTGCCAGGAGAGTGTGTACGCAGTCTGAACTAAATCAGTTTTATATTGCACTTCTAATGGTTTCAGTGAAGTTATTCCTCACTTAGTGAGCATTTTAAAACTTTACACCAACCAGCATATGTTTTACAGAGAATATAACCAACAGAACATGCTTAAATGTGATACAGTAGAGGTTGAAATGTTAAAAAGATCTGTGCAACAATATAAGTATGAAACTTAAAGTTGTATCAGAACTTTCTCTTACAGGATTTGCTTTCTGGCACTTAATAAAAATCACATTTTAAAAATTCCAGTATTTAAATGATAGTAAATTTTAGAATGTTCTAAAACTTCCCAGTTATTTAATCATATAGGGTTTTTTTCCTAGCCTGTCAGAATAAATTGTTAAAGCTACAAGTCTCAAAATCTTCAAAGTGAATATGGAAAAACAAGCCCAACCAGACAACTCTGTTTTCTTTCCTTCCTCAACTCCCAAAGACAACAGAGTGAGTTTTTGAAAAAGGCAGAGCATGTTTCTGGTACTATACAATGGAAGCATGTTATAAATACATCTGTATTCTCCAGTGATCATATTTCTCTCCTTCTGAAGCAGTAACACATTCCTGCAGCATAATCAGTCGCAAGAATGACCCTTAGTTTTATCAGAACAGGATTGTTTTCAAGAGCAATTAACAGAAATGCATGAATTCAAGCATTGCAGCATGGAAGAAAAGAAAACAGTATTTTCTAAGTAATTTTCGTGCAGCCTCAAAGCATGTCAGGGTCAGTCACTCAGGCAGGAATAGGGTTGCCTTGTCTGCCACTGCTTTAAACAATTATTCTTAGAGTTTTAAGTATGTTTAATGCTCTTTATATTTTTGTCTCTAGGTTTGTATTCAAGATTGCAGCACATTATGAAATATAGAAAGGGATCTGATATTTGCATTTAACAGAGCTATCAGCAAGTCTTCACATGAAAGTAAACAAAGTCTTTTGTTCAACCTCAAATTCAGAGGTTGTGGTTTCTGGTTTGAGATCCTGTTATTTTAGTGTTGTGTTTGTAATGCCTTGGGATGCCTTTGTGCCAGCACCGCCATTGTAACAGGCCCCACCCAGCATGTGTGCTCTAACCTGGCTTTTGAATTCTTCTTCTAGTTGAAGCTTGTCCTAAAAAATGTCAACTCAAGAGCAGATTTCCTTTGTCATGTTTCCTCATTAAAGGATTCCTTTAACTTTTTTACAGGAAAGCTTTTTCAGGAATAATAAACAGTTGGCCTATGGGTAGATACAGTGTCTTTGACTGCTATGGTGCATATATAT
>NW_010223154.1:0-4340 GCF_000695765.1 Mesitornis unicolor | reverse complement strand
AGAGGAGTGGTTGGAGGAGGTTTGTTACTGGATCAGGGCTGGATAGTTTTAGCCAGGTAAGGGGAATTTTCACTGTTGGTGAACATCCTGTTCTAGCCCCAGCTCCAGAAGCACACCCACAGTGCAGGATCTATGATGCCATTCCGGTACTACCCCAATCCCGGCGCTACAGATGGTGACCTGCAGCAGTAATTTACACAGATGTAAGTCTACACTATATCCATAGCATATGCATATGATCTTCATCTGCTAGCTTTCTGAGGTTGTCTTGTCGAGCTCCTTGACGCCCTTCTGGAAGACAAGTATATAGTGGAAGCTGTAAGGACAGCAATACCCATTTGCCATGCCATCAGAAAGGTGAAACTGCCATAACCTCAGGAAGATCATGGTCAGTTCACTACATGGTAACATCTATTAATGTTTTCTATTTGCATAAAACTTCTACAGCAGCTTTCGTTTTGCATAGCCTGCATGCACACAGAGTCCATCCCTGCCTCGTTTTGGTATTTCTTATGAAAGGTAACTGAATCACTGAAAGAAGATTACAGATGTTTGCTTCCAAAAAAGGAATCACAGGCCATGAAAAAATAGCCTCACAAATGCATCCAGATCTAAACCTTCTTTTGTATGGCTTGTCAGACTTGCTTTTAAAGCAGTACACATTGAGAGAAAATCCTGAAGCCCTTGATCTAATGGAACTGGAATCTGAAAGCAAGATCTGCAAGATCATGCCCTTTCTGAGTTTCTAAAATACTTCTGCTTGACATAAGAAATGGAAACAAACAGGAGGCCACACAACATGTAGTGAATTTGGAGGGGATGTTACTTTGAACTCATGACCTCCCTTCATAAGGCACTGCTATATAGTCTTTTCTATCCAGAAGAACTGCTAAAGCAGTTCTCCATTAGCTTCCCCTTGCCTGTTCCTACTCTTCAGTTGTGACAAAAAATGAATCACAGGGCCATGTAGTGAACCAGATAAGGGCTAAAAATGCCTTTTTTTGCTTGGAGTTTGGTTGCAGACAAACTGTTCTGTTAACTCAATTGAGAACGTAGCCCAGAGATGGGACTCAGGAAGGAGAGGAAGACATAAGCCGCTATAGGGACCAAAAGCAAAGTATGTAACCACAACCTAAGTAATGTTTCTCTCTTTTTCAGGCACTAAATTCTGTGCAGACTTCACCAACTGTCAAGTCACTGCCTTTTTTTCCAGGTTCCATATACTTTATTGCACTTCATCCCAAAACACTGTGTATCAAGCCAGGTTTCACACAGAAACTTAAGGCATAGATGAAGGGAAACAGGGTATGTCCAACACAGCAGGGAAGAGGAGAATCAGATCAACGACTTTTTCCTTATGGAAGCAGAAAACTCAGATTACTGGTTGCAGAATCAGGCCATTCTAGAAGGAATCGTTCTTGGAAACATCTGTAGAAAGACAGAGCAAGAAAAGGCAAAATGTCTGATGAATTTTTCGGAAGCTGTCTGAGGACTAAGAGATATTAGGGAATGAGTTGCAACATCTTTTTGTCATTGACATAGGCATTGCCAGTTGCATTCAGATTTGGGATGCTGTGAGGATTGCACGTGTGAGGAGTATATTGAAATAGAATAAAAATAGATCCTTTTAACTTTCCATGGTATGCTCAAGCCTTCATCTGCATTGAGGTCATACCTGGACTAGAAACTGTGCCCACAACTAGTGCAGTAGTTCCTAATTCAACCTGCAGTCCAAGAAGATTCCACAGCACATGATGAAATTGAATAGAGAGCAGAGGTGGGCTGCTTTGCTTGCTTACCACCAGTCCTCTGCTCTCTTTCACCTGTTCCCACCTTGGAAGCCTGTTAACACTAACCTGAGCTGCAAGTGAAAGCATATTCTCTTGCTGTGTGGTCATCTGTAGAAATAAAAGAGAAAGTGTAGTAAGCTGAAGAACTGCATGGTAGGGTAATGCCAAGCTTCTTTCTCTTTAACACAACCATCTCACTACCTTAATTTTTGACTCTTCAGACTGTGAAAGCATGAACAGAAAAATGTCTACAGTGGGTCAGATCGACAGCCTGCCTACCCAGCATATCCCCCACACAGCTGTAAAAGACCCTCTTATACATTGTGACACCTTCTAATGCAAGGGCATTTTTGTAAACAAAGAACTTTTCAGCAGCATGTCCTGATAGCGTTGCTTTTTTACTGATAATTAGTATTTTCATGTGAGATAACAATTTTTAAATTCAGCACAAAAGTTCTTGTATAGGACAGAATAGCAAAGAGGGAGCATATGAGGTGACACTATTTAGCTCTGTAAAGGCTGGATTAAGAACTCCCCTCTTCTTGACACAGTGTGAAACAGGGAACAAGAATGCAATTCATTGTACAACATGTAGGCCTGTGGTGCTGCTTTCTAAATCTTCAGTGGCCGATTTTCCATTTTGTTCTCAAAATATTTAAAAAAAAAAAATTCTTAATGTTCCATCTGCTGTTTTGGCTCATGCTGAGCACAGAATAATCGAAGAGACTCAAAATTACTCCAAGATCTCTCTTCCATGTGTTGATAGTTCATTTAGAGCTTTAAGGGCTAAGAAATTATTTCCTATTATTCTCTGAGACATGGCAGCACCCAACGGATGGTAGGATTACTACACTATACATGAAAAGCATAGAACTAAATTCTACCTTCTGGTGAATCAGAGTGGCAGTATATAACACTGATTTTAAATAAATGCCTAAGTATTTTCAAGAGTGCTAAGGAGCTGGAGAAGACTTGGTAAATTGACAGAGAAGCTTTCTTTCTACAGAGACATAGCTTGAAGCTAGAGGAAATAAAAAACACAGTCATTTTGAATGCAAACACACCACAACATAATCATAGTGCCAGCCAGTCTCATCTCAAGAACAGAAAAGCAAGTCATTCTGCTACTTGAATGTAGAAGTTTTGTACAGGGGAAACCCAAGCTTGGAGCTGCAGGGGGAAGCACATTGGAATAAGGGAAATAAAGGAATAAAGGGCATAGACAGAACTGTGTCTGAGTGGGGGGTATACAATTTATTCTTTGCCTATGTCAGTGAAATCTCACCTGGCTTATAGTAGTCGTAGACGTGCACTGTTGCGGCTTTCAGGTTGTGCACTTCAACATCTTGTTCCACTGAGATGCTAAGCTTCAGAGAATTCACACCCAGCTGGAGAGAAGAACAGAAGTGAACAGAAATGCCCTGGCCATCTTAAAATCACCTACATACCAACTTTATTCCCTCTGCATCAGAGATTTCTGTCTCTGTCTTTCCAGGCTCTTCCACCCTCTTCCTCTTTTGCCAAAATTTTAGCCTGCTTGACCGGCCTAGAGATTAGTATTTCTGATCTCTGAGAGTCCCAATGCAAAGGGTTACAGTTGCTTCTACTTGAATAGGTAGCTCCCTGTGGTCTTCCTCTTACCTCTTCCAAGTAGATGATGACTTTGTCTGGATTTATCTCTGTCTTTTTCACCAGGGGTATCTTCTTCAGCTGTATTGGAAGACAAGAGATGAGCTTGGTTAGCATAAACTCATTAGCCTTCCCTGTTGCCTCACACCAAATTTGGTATTTGTCAGTGAACCGCTGCAGACTAAAGCACGTATCCTCATCAGAGGAAGGCCTGCGCTCCCCAGCTGTAATGACATTGAGATTGTTGGGAGTGCACAAAGCCTTACAGAAGATTTTTTCAGATTTGGAACAAGTGTCCTTAAGCCACATTCATACTTTCAGCACCAGTAGCAAAGGGAAAGATGGTTAGTAGGAGGCTATGATGGATCTTCCTGGCTATCTCCTGGAACACTGGAGCATGTCATTGATCAACTCTATAGAATTCAATGCACTTTATGGAGTATCTCCACAAATGACACTGGCAACAACAAAGGGTCTCAGTGCACCCCAGATGCTTTTCAGTTCCTCTCTAACCTCTTGCTGCATACATGATCTTCACTACTGAACATGAAAAACTGCACAATCAGTTCGGCAAGTGGAAAGTTGCCTTGTGAAATAACCCGCTATATCTGCACTCCCTTCGTTTAGTTAATTTGTAGCAAGATAAGTCGCTACCATTCTGCAACAGCTCTTAGATGGCTGGATATTTCTGGCTGTATTACATCTGGAAAATAGATTTTAATATCTTCAGGGAAGGCCACAGGAAAAGTCTTACCTCTTTCACAGAGCTCTTCACAGGAATGAACCCTGACAGCATCTCCACTTCCACCAGGGCCATGTTACTGGTCTCACGGTCCCCTACATAACTGAAAAAGGGCAGGAGAGAAGCACATTAGATGTGGAAGACATCACAGCATTCTTAGGAGATACTAATGAACACTT
>NW_010223153.1:0-4393 GCF_000695765.1 Mesitornis unicolor | reverse complement strand
TTTTTTTTGTAAGTGGTCAGCTTCTCTGGCCCTCACCTTTAAATTAAACCAAAATTCTAACAATTCTTAAAGCAGCTATCGTGGCGTCTATGAGTAGTATTTTAAGTTAACTGAAAGACAAGAGTCCTCCTTGGCAGCTTCTCTCTACCATAGTAGCTACCTTCCCCAATTGTGCATGCTTATGAAAACAACTTTTGTGGGGTGAATCTCATCTATTTTTAACCATGTAAAAAGTACGCATCTGCTCCACATTAGCTGTCTAATCTTCTACAAACGTAAGGCAGGTGCTACCAAAGGCTGACTCATTCTACCCTAAAGCAGGTACCTTTATAGAGAGAAATGTGATATCTCTCTCTGCTGATTATGAGGAAAGCTTCTAGCTACACCTTGCTGCAGAATCCAGGTCTTTACTGTACCTCAGGTCTTGCAGCATATGCTTCTTGACTCTGATAGAAGCAAGACCTGCTGTACCAAGTCCAACCATGAATCCTTCAGGCTGCATACCCTGTCTCTTCCGCCTCTGATAGGAGACCCCTTGGCATATGCTGCAGCCACAAATTCTGGCTTTTGCTCCACCAAATCAAGTCTCTTAACTGGCACCTCGGAGCCATCGAGAAGTGCTGAGTCCTGTCCTTGGTGCTGTTTGTTTTCTCTCTCCAGTTCCTTGATTTTTGACCATTTGGCCTTCGCACCCTCTTTCTTTAATGTCTTTTTTCCTTTGTAATCACTTGATTCCTTCCTGTTTTCTTTTATCTTAGCTGCCCCTTTTCAGGGAAGATTTGAGAGCTTTTTTGGATTGGGCTAGTAGGAAGGTAATAGTGTCTGAAAACAGATGCCTAAACAAAAGTGTAAGAACAGGCTAAGCACATAAAATGCTTCCTTCAGTTACCTCAACCATTTGCAGCTCAGGAACTTCCTAGATTTGCCTTTCCAGACCTTAAGGGATATTGGGATATTTGGACTCCACGTTTCCTGATTGTCATCGAAAGCGACTGTGTGCTTGGGCCTGAAGAAGAGAGCACACTGCCAGAGCCCCGCCTTATCTGCATGACTTGGAGAAGCTGAAGAGCCACAGAGCTGAAGTGAGTTGCTTAGACTAGACAACAAACGTTATGAAAAGCAAATGCCAAACCATATGCAATGTCACCATACATAATATGTAAATTGAAAAAAACAGATGTTGCGAAACAAGCTCTCAGTATGGTAAAACCAAATATACATAAGTTATGGTTCTCATGGCCATTAATCAACCTGCTTCTGTGTATTCATTGCAATAAATATCCCAGGCATCAACTTCACTTCGGAGGCCTGTGGCCGAGCTGGGGCTGAAAACTCTCCTGGGTTTGTCAGTGCCTGAAAGACAAGGATCATCTTATTTGTCTTGTGTTCTGCATCATCCACTGCGTGCTGAGCTTTGAGTGGCAAATCGAATCAGCAATGCTATAGAAGAGAAAACATGAAGACAAATAGCAACAAACTATATAAAATAACGCTATGTAAAGACAAATCAAATAAATTGTAAGGATTACAAAGCAGATTTTTGGGCTGTCATTTGAGTGACATGAAAGGGATCATCAAAGCAGTGGCTCCTGAATTTTGCCCTTGAGTGCTTATCATCTCTTCTAGAAATTACTATGCACACCTCAAGTTCTTCCCTTTTTATAAACCCAGGAGAGTAACACCTGTTATTGACCAATGTTAGTGACAGGATATTATTATATGAGAAAGGATTTGGACCTACCTTTCTATTTTTCTGCTTGAACAAAAAAACTTTTAGCAGTTACAAGAACTGAAAGGGATTGTGCTGAGGTGCTTCCCACTTTAGAGTGGTCTGTGGGTTTATCTTCTTTAAAAAGTGCACTTTCTTGAGGGTAGGGTCCATACTTTTTACTAATCAGACACCACTAAACAGGTGTTACAGTTTTTGGGAACATATAATAAATCATGAAACTGATGAAAATTTAGATATAGTATATAGACTTTTATGTGCTCACAGAGTTACTTTAGTGCTTCCTCATTGTATAAATTAACATGAACACCAGGATATCGGGAGCCTAACGCATAAAAAAGAAAATAAATGACTGCTGCTAGAATCTGCTGTTTCCCCCCGTTAACTAGCTGGAAAATCACTGTGTCTGTGGTTTTGAATATAAGCTACAAATAACATGTACACATGAATGTTATCTTTGCTTTCACTCCAGTACTAAAAGCAGTTTTTCTGGTGATTTTTTTGCATGTTATAGTTAAATATAGTTAAAATGTGGCTACAGATAGTACTGACTTCAAAAAACCTTTTCCTTATAGAGTGGCTCAGCACAGAGACTCATTGGCTGCTTGTAATACAACAAATTGTTCTTCACACAGCCCACAATATTCATAGGCCTTTCACCATTTACAGTGATTTACTACTCCGTTTGACCTCTCTTGCAAGGCTCTACAGCTACAAGAAAATCAAGGTTTTTCATATCAGTTGTTTGTTTTCTCTTTACTATTTTACCTTTCCTTCTACTTTTCCACATCTTCTCTTCCTGGGCTCTTTTCCAGTATTTAGGTAGCTCTGTCTGTTTGACATGGGCTCTGCTAAGAAGAGATCTGTCTTGAACTTCCCTGTGATCAAGCTGTTTAGGGAAGTACAGAGTCTGCTGTCCTGTGGGCTATGACATGTGTCTGCTTCATTCCTCAGTTTAATCTTTGAAAGGGGCTTGCATATGCATTCCAGGAACAGCACATTGTTCTAACTGGTAACAAAAATACACGATTCACGTACTTTTGCTAGGGCTGCTTCCTCTTAACCTTAAAGCTGATTTTTGTTAATAACTTTTTCCTCCCATGGAAATGTGGAAAAGAGTCTGGTAGTGCAGGTTGTTCATATAGAAAAGCAGATGATGAGGTTTGACATTTCACAGGATAAAAAGGTCAGAAGATTTATATCATTGTGTTTCATTTACTGTTTTTCTGTTCTTGATTTTTTTAAACTCTGAAAAGAGAAAGATATTAGTTGTTCAGATATAACAAAATTGGGAAGGAAATAAAGTTAAAAGCAGTGGGAAAGTTTAACACCAGCATAGTTTGCTTTATTCTGTTCTTCCCATGCCCATGTTATGTTTTTGCTTGTTTGTTTGTTTTTAAATTTAAAACCTTAAAATATTAAAATTCACAGGGGATGGCCTGGTTTCTTCTTTTGTTCAAAGCCAAACTGCTATCACAAGAGCTAGGCTGCCTGCTGGACTTCAAGGATATGAATTCTGGTCACAAGAATGCAAAGCAGTGATTTACTCTGTTTTTTCTCCTTTTTTTTTGCCCTGGAGTTTATCCAGCACATTAGACTAATATTTTCTTGCTTGCTAGTGGCAGTTTCTGTTTCTTTTTTGTTTTGGGGTTTTTTTGGTAGTGGAAGTCATTAGAGTTTCTCCCAAGAGAATCACTGCCAAAGTAAACAAACATCTTCATGAAAGGAAAATAATGTCTGTGGAGTATTCAGAATTCCATGTTTTACAGAAGAGTATTTATGGCAACCATCTAGTGAATTAAAGTGAATGAAATCCTATTTCTAGTTTGCTGCTTCTGCTATGCTAATTGAATGTGGCAATTTCTGCTGGTTTCTCAGCTATGCAATGCAAGTTCTGGATGTTAGTTGTAATTTAGGACGAAGGAAAATATGAGATGAAACTCAACTTAGGAGAAGTATATGTATATATATATATTTTTTATTGTTGGGAATTGAATCGTGCATGTAAACCTCCAGAGAATTGCTATTGTCTCTAAAATGTTCTGCATGTGGTTGGCAAGAACAACAAGGACAGAAGAAAGTTGAACTAAAAAATTCATAAAGGCTGTCTGGTGGAATGCATTGCAGTCGGCTGTATACCTCTGTGCTCTTATCCTTCTGAACTGATATTTTTTAGCTGAGATGAAACGTTCTGAGGAACAGGAGGCTGGCAGATTTGCAGCGTAGATTGTTTGAAGGTTTAAATACTGTGACTATCTCATCTTACTGTAAGTCTGTAGATATAATGTAAGCTGGAGTTGCTGAAAAGTGATAGAATGGCTCTGTGTGTACAGCCTACAAAACTGTGAAGAGCTTATTTTCTGTGTGCTGCAGAATCCTGCACACTTTCCACCTCCTGTCCAGGATAGCAATAATTCACCAGTGGAGCAAATACACTTCAGATTTGTTGAGGATGAGACCATATCTAGTTCTTTGTTTAAGCAGTGGCTTTCACACAGGGGACCAGTACTCACTGGGAATGTCTGCCAACACCATCATATGTTTCATGACAAATGCGAAGTGTTCAAAAAGTTGGCACTACAAAATAGAGATACTGTCAATCTCTGTTTGATTTTCAAAATGGCTTGTAGGATTTTAAAGCTTGTGTTGTTGCTGGTGCACTCA
>NW_010223152.1:0-4346 GCF_000695765.1 Mesitornis unicolor | reverse complement strand
TGGTCCTCCACTCAGGAGCTCTTCGCCTCAGACTATGTATTCAGACAAGGTAAGCACATAAGTATATTATTTTCGCTAAATAATGTAAATATTTTCCTGTTTCCTGAGAGCTATTCTTTCAAAGCCACAACTTTCACAAAACATTTATTTTTCTAGACTAGGATATTTTACACATGGACTATTTAAATTATGCTTTTGCAAGCAAATGACTAATCCAATTATTAGATTTTGAGGAGTAAATCTTGCAAGGCCAAGAGTACCTAAGTAACCACATCGGTTGTATTGTATAAAGTTGAGATTACCTAAGCAATGTAGAAATACTAAATTTTAATATGGATTTAACAAAATGGGCTGAATGGGCAAAACGCAATTAAGGCAGGTTACTTATGCAGGGAGGGAGGACACCGAGATGAAAAAAAGGATTTTAAAGGATGACAAAAAAGAGAGCCACGGTACAGGAAAAAGAGTAATATGGTACATAATTGTGTGTGCAGTGTTGTCTGGGTGTACCTGTCTGGGCAGCCCTGTGATTTAACATCACAGCTGGAGCAGGACAATAAATGAGACATGTTGTTATAACCATAACACATGAGTAAAATCTTCTGCTGTCAAGAGGACGGGGATGGGAATGAGGTGATAGGCTTCCCTGGACTGTGAGAGAACACCTCAGTAGAAGATCAAGCATCCTGGTATCACTATGTGAGTGCAGATTCCAGGTCTCATGGTATTGGCAGCTATTCACTGCATCACAATGTACTCTAGACACACTTTTGGTTTTGTTTATTATTTCTTTTATTACATTTTTTGTTATATAGTTAGAATTCAATTATATTTCTCATTTTATTACAGATTAATCAATATAAATAGCACTGCAAAGGATTCAAATTAAAATCTTTATTATGTAGAACAACATCAGGGACAACAGAAAATGTAGTCTTATGGCAAAAGATATCTGTTTATTTATTCTTCTGGGTCACCTATGATACAATGAGATTTCTGATTCAGGATAGCTGCAAGATACAATAGCACAATACTGATATTTTCAAAAGTGAGTTGTATTTTTCACCTGTGAGCCAGCACACACCGCAGTTCCTTATGTTATGAACTACCATTCTATGGCTTTCAAACCTCAGAAAGCAAGGATGATGTTTTTTTCTACAGATAGTGAAAATTTATGCTCATAAACAGCTACTGTTGGATCAAATAATGTGTTCTCAAGACACAAGAAACAGAGACTTATAATGCAAGGGCAATGTCTCTTGTTCCCCATTGATTTTTCTTTCTATTGGTTCATACCATTGATGATGCTTGCCTTGTAACCTGTTCTCAAGGTGGCCCACAGTGTCAAGATGAAAGTGCTTTCCTCTGTCCTTTTGAAAACATGCACTATGATGTCCTCACAAGAACTACTTTTCCACAGTAAGCTTGCACACATGTGTGATTTTTTTTCAGAGGCATAAAGATTTGGTCATAAATTGGTGATACTTGACATCATTAACATTCTCTTAACGATATCCAATGTATTTTTATTTTTTCAAAGTATCCACCTCAGTTTTATTTAACTCTGATTCTGCCTTTATGTGCACTTTTTTATTTTTTTAATTTATATCTGCCAGGTTCATAGAACAGATAATGGAAATTTGATGTTAGTTGAAGAACAAAGGTGGAATTAACACTCTATGAACATTTCTCATATCTAAACTTTCAGTCAATATATGCACTTTTACACAGCATTGGACTTTTTATGTCTGTTTCCCAAGTACTATACATTTATATAATCAAAGTTTGCTTTTTCAACCTCTTTTTAATAACCATAGCTTTGATTTAAGGAAAGAGGAAGGGATTTTTGTAAATATCCTGTACAAGTAGAACAGTACAGGAAAAAAAATAAAGTACGACTAAGTCAAATCTTTGAATCTTTAAACAGACATTGTTTTCTTGATCTGGACTCACTTCAGCAAAAGAAGTTTTGTTTTGCTTACTTGCTTTCTATCTATTTAATTACTCCTGCTAGTGGAATTTTTCACTTCATAAGGATAACAAATTATTTTTAAATATTAAAAAATTTTGTAATAAGCATTTAAAACTGGCAAGAAAAATCTAGGAAAATTTTTCACAATTCTTTAGTATACCTGAAAATCTATACTGCAAATAACATAACCTATGTGGAAAAATAACAGACTTTCTTCTCTATTAAAAAAAAAAATCTTACAAAAGTGGGACTGTAATCTTAATTATATTATTTATTATGAAACACTTGATTTTATCAATAGGTTTTCATGCCCATGTTTCTAAGTTGTTATCTATTAATGTTTTATTTATTTCTGAATAATGTGTATTATTTCCTTTTGATAAGTTATATTTTTTTCCTTTTCCATATGTCCGCTCAACTGCTATTATCCCCTAAATTGGTTTCTGGCTCATTTTGGATTAATTTTTATTGTGATATAATAAGTTCAGAAACCAGTTCAGCCCATCTCTGTCCAAGGTGAGCCCAGGCCACCCCTGAGATCTGCACTTTCAAGTCAGAGCAGAGTCCAAGTCTTTTCCTAGGCACAGCAGAAATCATATTTACAGGTTCTGCTGTATCAATATAATCACTGAGATTATGCCAATCTATTCTTCTTCCTTCAATATGCTGCATATGTATGTGGTAACAGTTCATCAGATTTTGACATTGAACCATAAAATAACTACAACTTTATGAAAGACAGTCACATTACTACAAAAGGAATTTTGGTTTTCTGTTCTTGAGCTTTCTTCACTTAAAAACTATCTTTATTATCACACCTGTTAGGATAACCACTGACATCGAGGCATATGTTTAGTTTAAAGCTTTTCAATGTGCTGAAGATATTTTTTTTTCTAGAGAAAGTCTGAGAGAGGCTAGAAAAGGTCATGAAACAATAATTGGCTCATGTAACAAGTTCACATGCACAAATAATTAAATGTCATATTTCGATAAATTCAAATTATCTGACTTCCTAAATATAATTTAAACAGTTCATTTCTTTCTTCTTTTGACTTCAGTCCATTGGATAATAAAAACCTGTTAAGAAGAAGATTACTTAAAACGTCATCTTTCTCTTAAGCCATGCTCTAAGTGACAAACTGAGTACTGTAAAAGATGTTCTAATAGAATAAATTTTGATGAATGAGTCTTCAGACTTTTCTAACTCACATTATAGAAATACTATGAACATGAAACTTGTAGAATGAGTGATTTATCTTGTGAGGAGAAAAGTTCTTGTGTATATTAGATATTGATAGGCTTAAGATGAATAAATTAGATTCTATGAATTAATTCAATCTGGACACTATGACTGCAATGTCTTGTTTTCTCATAGTCAAATAATGTAACTTTTAGGAAGACCACAGCAGACTAAAACATAATCAGAGAGTAAGGCAAAGGCAGTAAGTCTTACTGTCATGGAAAGTAACATGTGTATTATTGTTCAGAGTTTTAAAAGCTTTTAAATATAACTAAAACTCATCTGTCAAATCTAAACAAAAAAAGAAGCACAACCACAATGACCTTCCTATTTGGAAAACATAAACATATCACATTGCAAAAATATCAAGCTCTTTGAGAGACTTCTGATGTCTTTGATTTATCATTTTACTATGACACACCGATGTGACAGTTGTTGGAGGCAGGTAAAACTGTCATAATCTCTTGAGGTGTCAGTAAACTGACAGGATGTATGAGGACTTGCATCCTTGTCTCACATCCCAACTTTGATTAAAAATTGAAGGATATTTTCAAAGATTCTAAACAAATATCTCAGAACAAAATTTAGAAAATAACTCTAATTTCAAGTCAATGTGTTTTCTTGCATGACTTTTTAACTTTTATTTTTTCTGAAATTTGATTTTCAGTATGGAGATTTTGTATCTGTATAAGTATTAAAATCAGGATGAGTTCTTAATACAAATAAATAATGAGATTTGAAATTATTTGAAGGCAACATTGCAATTTTGAAGTTGTACTCACTCTAGTCTGTGGTACACTTCAGAAATTTTAAGCAGACATGTCAAAGAGAAAAGCAGACATACAAAACAGAAGAAAACCACCCTCAAACACAACAATCCAACACAAAAGTGAAAGCAGTGGTTTATATCTAAAGAGTTTGTAAGCATGTGAAAGGACTTCAGTCACCAAATGAATGCCTCAGAGACATCACAAACATCAAAGGCAAATAATTGAAATACAAACTTCAGCACCAAGGCTGTACTAATATTAGAACTAAATCAACTGCAGAATATGGGATCCATGAGGTATATTTTCCAATAATGCTAATTCCCATTATAGTCTTGGTATGGTTTAAGGGTTACCAGCCTGAAAG
>NW_010223151.1:0-4326 GCF_000695765.1 Mesitornis unicolor | reverse complement strand
GCGCCGCCGAGGACCGGCTCGGAGCTGCGGAGCTCGGAGCGGGGCGGCCGGGAAGGCTGCGGGCACCGTGCAGGGAAGCTCCAAAAGAGGATAAAAACCTACGGGAAAAACCCTGAAACTACAAACGTGGCAAGGCGGTAGCAAAAAACAAACAAACAACCCCCAAACAAACAAAAACAAAAGAAACCCAACCCAAACACAAACCCACCCAAAAAACCAAACCCCATTAAAATAAACAAACCTCAAAAGAAAAAAAAAACCAACGAACTCAAAACCCCAAAACAAAAGAAACCCAACCCCAATAAACAAACAAACAAACAACAACAAAATCTCAACGAAAACCAACCCCACCACAAAATTTTGCAGGGAACAAAAAGTTCAAAACACGAGCTCCCCATAGCAAAGCAAGGTGACCTGCTGGGCTTGGGACAGACACAGGGAGCTTGTAACTTTAAAAAATTAAGGGCCCAAATCTACAGAGTAATCCTGGTAACAGACACCAGCTACAGAAAGTGGCCTGGGATCAGCAGCAGAATTTGATGCCAGGTTTTTTGCCGTAAAGCTCTTCTGCTGGGACGGCTGTGGCCAGGGCTGTGAGCAGGCTCCCCGTGTCAGCAGAAGCTCAGGCTGCAGGAAGGGTCAGGAACTGGGTATGGTGTGGACCCGATGTGGACCCAACGTGCCATGATAAACCCAGCTCACCCACTTCGACTGACTGCCCTGTGAGTGAGGGACCAACCCACTGGTAGGGTTTTTCTTCAAAAATTGCTTGTAGCCTGGTCCCTCATGCTTCATCATCATAAAATACATCTCGCTTTGCATTTTGAAGAGATGTATAAATGCTAATTACAGCCCCATGCAACACAGGGAGGGGGGAGCAAAGGACTTGGTGAAGTGACAGCCTGGGATCATACAGTGAGTCAACAGGAAAATCACAGGAAAACAATTACTCCTTTGCATTAGCCTGGGAACACAGAAATTAGAGCTCATTACTGTCTAAATGTCCAATGGATGCAGGGAGTAAATTTGCCATGTGACAGGAAGGGAAGTAGAGAAAAAGAAAGAAGAAAATAGAAAGGAAAAGAAATCCTCAGCCTGTGCTTTTACCGTCTGTTCAGAGCGTGCTCTTGAGAAACCCCATGGCCTTGCAAGCCCCATCACTTCCATACACCCATATCGATTCAGGACAAGCTTAAGGACCCTCTGCCACCTTTTACCTAAATCAGGTTCAAGTCTGAGTATATCTTTTGCTTTTTGGTTTAGGCAAGTGTTAAAAAATACATCAGAGCCTGTATTTCTCTGGAAGAAAGCACTTGAAGATGACATTTTACACCAGGGTAGTCCTCCACACAGTCAATAATGTAAATAAATTAAACACATGCTTCAGCCAGCTTCAGGAAAAAGATAAATTACCTTATTTAGCCAGCTGTACTGGCAGGAGCAAGAGGCACAGGAAATGATACACATCTCATAGCTTGTATCCATTCTGCTGTCAAATTTGCTCGTCAGGTTCCCCACAGATGCTTGCAGATCCAACTGCAAGGCTGGGCCTTGATAGCTGGAAGTCACAGAGAATAAATACGACATTACATTAAAAATTTAAAACGGCTAAATATGAGTTTTAGCTTCATAGCGTGAAGTCCATTTTTAATATACTCATTTCTCAGAAAGCAGGCACTTCCACCCAAAGAACCCTTCACAATCTCTCTTTTATCAATGATGGGTTTCACTGAATTATTCACCAGATCACAGCTGCCAGGGATTTTAAACGTACCCGTGACAAGGACTGTAAGGGATAGCAACCTTTCCTGCAGGCCTGTCAGCGATGCTGACAGTTGCACCGCTGATGCCCCAAGCTGATCCAGTCTCCGTTCAGCACAGCACATAATTGCACGCTGGGGAGCAGCCGCTCTGTGCCACCCTCAGACAGACGCGTTTGTCAGGAAATGAAAAATAAAGACCACCATTTCCAGAGAGATGTTAAACTCGGGCGTATGAAGATATCCTCCAGAAGAACTACAGATGCTGAAAAGCAAACCTATTGTACAGCAAAGCAATGCTAATTGTGACAATCGTGGAGTGCTACAGGAAATTATTCCCAGTTTGGACACTGCACTGGTAACCAGGGGCCTGGGCTCCCGTTCTCAGCCGTATCCTGGCCAGCAGTCAGAGCTGAGGCGTTTCCACAGCTTGGCTGTCATTTCTGAGCAGCTCTCAGGTTCCTCTGGGTAAGGATTCTCATCATCTGTCTGTTCAGCTTTTGACAGAAGCATCTGAGGTGGACAATTAGTGTTTTAATACATAAATAAGAATAAAAGAATTATTAGCAATTTTAAACACTAACTAAAGGCCAAACTGGCTGGTTGCCTATCTCTGAAAGGCCATCTCCTAGGGACTCAGGCTGGAAACTGGCAGGGAGATGCTTGGCACTCCCTTCCCATTGCCCAGACCACTCCAGCTCAGTCTGACCACTTTGTAATTCACAGCAAGGCCAGGATTTTTCTCCAATTACTCCTATTTGGTCCTCAGGGATTTAATTTGTACTCGTCCCTCTAATTATCATTCCTCAATAAAAAGGTCGATGATTCAGTCCCTAATCTGAACAACAAAAAGAAATCTTGCCTACCGAACACACACACTTAATAATAAGCAAGACAAAGGAGATGTTTAAAGACTACTGATGCTTCATAGCAAATTAAGCTGCTTTTTTACCTATTTTAAAGACAAACTCCCCATTCTGATCGACTGCTCTTTTTGCTTGCATCAACGATTCTAGTTCTCTTTTCCTTGTTCAAGGTGAGCCTGCAGCATCAATTATCGCATTTCACAAGACGACTTCCACAGCAGCCCAGTGCAGCAGGTCTAGACAGGGTTTCAGTGTTCTCTGTGGCACGGGGAAGTGATGCACATTTTGGAGCAAACTGGTTCTACAAGGAAATCCCGAGGAATTTCTCAGTGTAGTTGCATTTGAAGGCAAAAAGTGCACCAAGAACTCCCCTGCCAAATAAAAACCATTTGAGTAGAATCCGCCAGCCTCGGGTTATACAATTGAGGTTTGGGCATTTCTTTGATGTCCTAACAAAAATACATATGTACATCTACACTACAACAGTGAGGGTCCACTTTCTCTCAGCAACTTAGGCTGCACTTTGAATTGCAAGTCTCCTTTGTCGTGTGCCAACAGATCTATATAATTGTTTATAAAATTACTATTTTTCCCAACCAGCATATGAGGCCTGTTGGCAAATCTCCTCTCAGAGGCACCCGCCTGCTGCATTACCCAGATTTAATACTGAATGAAGAGGGCTGTCATCATAACACCCCTGTCTCACCAAAAGAAACAAATACAATGCTACCTTTACTACATTTTGCACTCAAGCTAAAATTAGAGAGGACTGAGGGAATATTCAAGCAAATTGAAAGACAAATCTAACAACCCTTACACATATAAATTAGATCTACGGCTTGAATGCAATTACCCTACCTGGCAAGGGTTTACAAATTGGACTTCTATTTTGTGAAATCGTGGTATGTTTATTTTCAAAAGATATGCGCCTCCAAAATGCAGTGAAACCTTCAGAGGATTGTGGAAAGCTTGTTCTTCGTATTTGTTCTGTGAACTGCAGGTAGAACATGCAGTCACAGAATACCAATAATTAATTGATCACAGTCAGTTAATTGATCACAATATCCACTGAGACTGGAGTCTGGCTGTGCTGGGCATGGCAGAGTTTGAGACCCCCAGTCTAAGCAGAAAAGGGGGACAATGAGAAAAGTGACCGAAAGCAGTAAGAGGGTAAGGGATCTGCCTGGGGACGATGCCCCTTCAGAATAAAATTACCAGGAAGCACCTCAGCACCCAGCATCCTCCTGGCCAACCGCAGCAGCAGGTGCAGGTTAACCAGGCGAGCATTGGTCCTACCCATCCTGGTACTCCAGGGAGGAGCTGTCAGAAGATTGCTTTCTTTGTACGTAGCTCAAGCCAGCCACTACCACTGGGCTCTAATTTTGGCTGGCAAGTCAGGGTTTATCATCATAAAATTAACTGCAACCACCACTAGTTGCAAGTAATCCCATTCCTTCAGCTGTTCTCCAGAAATACTATGCTGACTTTTCAGTCTGCATGAATTATTTACATCCCATCACTGCTGTTGCTGTTTTCCTTGCCTTTTTGCCCTGTGTCACCATTCCTTTTCATGCACACGCAGGCTTTGGGGATCTGCTGGCTGCTGTACAGCATTAGCAATAACCATCACTACTGCACCGCTGTTGTTGACACTTTGAAATCAGACCATTAGCGGCAGCCAGAGAAGTGCTGCCCGCCTG
>NW_010223150.1:0-4299 GCF_000695765.1 Mesitornis unicolor | reverse complement strand
AGCAACCTGATTTAGTTAAAGATGTCCCTGCACACTGCAGGGAGGTTGGGCTAGATGACTTTTAAAGGTCCCTTCTGACCCAATTCATTCTATGATTCTGTATCTCTCACAAGGTACTGTTGTGCCTTTCAGGGTTCCCACCACAGAAGCAAGTTTATTGGACAAACTGGGGGAGAAAATTTGTCCCTTGCCTTGATGGCCTAAAGGATGTATTGATGCTCTTACAGTTCTTCTTGGAAAACAATCAGAGAAAGAGCAGTGAGAAACAAGAATAAAGTTGAGACCATTAGCATCATTACATGTGGTCCCTACCACTCTCTAAGGGGATTGCTGAGGCACCTGAGCTTGACACTACGATAGTGTTAATGCAGATGAGCAGAGCATTGGCCATCCCCTCTCCTACACTACTAAGAGATTATGGTCTCGCTGTAAAATCTTTTCTGCCTCCAGTGTGCCTCCTCTTCTTCCACCTACGAAGAGCAGTGGCCTATTTGATGACCACGAGTCAGTCAGATCTTCAATGTCACCTGGCCCCGAAGAGACAGCTCTTTCATGTGGTGCTTCCTGCAAGTCCTCTGAGTGTGACTGAAATGATTTCTAGATCTGCAGTTGTCTGAGGCCTCTTCTGTTTCTCAGGTCAACCATAAACAATGTGAGGATTGCTCAGTTTAGCCAAGGCAATGGTCAAAACCATAAAAGACTCTGCATGCAACATTTCTCTTGTTTGTCTCCAGTTTATTCGTCCCTTCTTTGATGATAAAAATGAGAAAGATAAATTGCCCGTCACTTTTACAAAACAGCTCTCTGTCCCTCAGGGAACATAGCCATGGGAGCTTAAGCAGGGTGTGCACCATGCACCTTTTTTAAAAATTTATTTATTTTTTAATTTTTTTTTAATGCTGAGCTCTGTTAATCAGAGGCCAGTGCTGCTTTGTTTGACAGTTACCTGCTTGTGACTTGGGCAGGGTGTGAGGTCTGTGCACTGGTAACTACGCTGGAATGAAGAAGGTGCTGGAAACACGCCTCCAGTGGCTGGCACCACATGCATGGATGTATGTAGTGCTGGCCCTTTGTTCTCCCCAGTTTTATGGTCTATCCTGGCGTCATTCAGTATTTTGAATCTCTGCAGCACTCCCAAGACTGAACATCTTTAAGAACAAAGACTTTGTGGGGAAACAGCAGGTCTTCCTGACTGTATAAGCATTCTTCAACACACTAAGTGGTATAAATGGATGCTGTTTTCACTCCCCACTGTCACTGTATGGGGTTTTTTCACTGCCTTTTTAAGAAGCGGCTGCAGATTTGTCAGCCCTGGCCTGGCGTGTGGCCAGTGAGGCGTGGTTTCTTCTTCTGCTGGTTCCTTCTGTTTTGGCCCCTTTGGGCTAAACAACAGCAATCTTAGTGAGGTAGGAACCCCTACCAGAGACAGTACAATGATTGTCAGTGATCATAGAGGCATAACTGGGGACTTTACTGTGGCAATACCATGAACTCGTTATGGGAGTGTTTGGGACCCACTGCAATTAATATCTGTCTTGATGTACCACTGCTTATTCTAGGAAAGTGCCTTTTTTGATAAGTGGTTGGTCTGTTGTTGTTTTTCTTTGTTTGTTTGTTTATTTTGGTTTTTTATCCTATAGAATCAATGTTCTGAGGTTTGATAAGGAATCAAACCAAAGCAGCCTTTGGCCTTTTCCCCTTGTCTTGTGAAAGAAAAATAAATACAGTTTTTACTATTAATTCTCTCTGCAAAGATGTTCCATTTTGTTCTGCAAGGCGTTGGTGGTAGATCTGAGCAATCTGTTAGTTATTATGCAGGAAAGCATTTTAGAATTGTGTCCTGAAGTGACTCCCTAAAATTAGGAGCGTGGAACGAACATGATACAAGTTGAGCATAAGCACATGTGGAAAGAAGGCTCTGCGGACCGTGACTACACAAGATCTTTGAGACTTGAGCAGAAGGAACAGAAGAAAGCACAGTGTGTGATACTGATTCCTAATCCAACCAGGTATCACCCCATCATTCATGACCTTCAATGTATCTGAAGCAAGGTGTTTTAGTCTCACTCTGAAAGTCTGGATGTTATGGGATAGGAAACTCCACTAGAAATTATGCTGCATTTTCCCTGAGTGATGAGTACAGCCTCCCTTAGTAGTGACAGCATCTATGCTCTTGTAGACCTAAAAGTGGAAAGGTTGTGCTGCAGCCCTTCACTTTCCCACTTGCCTCTCAGAACCTGATCTGAAGACCCCAGAATGCAGAGGAGCATTTTGAGAGGCTGTGAAAAGACTGGTGGGTTCTGATGTGCAGAAGAGTTTAATTGTGACTCCTTGAGTCAAGAGACAGGGACTACAACTACAACAAAGTAGTTGCCTGTGGTTTCTTCATTGCTGATATGGAGTCAAGGATGATGGTGAGAAGGCACTAGCTGTTTCTTGCCCTTGTCTCCTTTGTCCTTGAGCTCATGAAGGCTAGCTGGTACACAGTGCGGTGCATCAAGGCGAGAAGCCAGGGATGGGGGTTGGAGATGCAGAATTGGACAGTGCCACAGAAGCGGAGTAAGGAAGGATCAGTAGGGTAATCCTGGACTCGGTCTCCTGGGAAGAGACTGAATGGTGACTATCTTCTCTGTGCTGGCTGAGAGCTCTCCTGTGCCAGGACTTCCTGTGTTGGGGGGGATCTAGGATGCACAGTAAGTAGTAATGCTATGCAAAGCTCTTTTTCCCCCTGTTGTTCTCCTCCTCATTTCTTCTCCCTCCTCACAAAATGTGTAGTCTGGGAAGCCTGTAGTGCAAAGTAGGTTAAGACCTCTTGCGTGGAAGTGCAGTTACCTGCCTTAATCTTACACGTGTTGGGATCTAAGGTCTGCCTAGGGCTGGTTTGTCCTCAGCAAGAGAAAATAGGAAGAACAAAGCTCTCCATATGCTCTGTCTGGTTATGGCATTTGGGAACACCAACACTCTGGCCTTTCATACGTACTTCAGGTTCATCTCTCTCAAGTACTTGTAACCATTCCCTGTGTGCACTTGGCTTGTGGACTCTCTGGTATCTTCTTTGCAACCATGCCTGGAATTCAGATGAATTGGCATAGTCCAGGAAAAAAAATTACAGAAGGAAGTCACTTCAGGTGCACCCTGCCATTACAGCTCAAGCTGAGATCTCAACCTTTGAATTTGTGTATAGTGATGAAGCCAAATGGCAGCTCCCATGTCTCTGCAGTATGGTGGCAGAGGTATGAGAAGTAAGAAAGTACTCTTCACAAAGTAGAATCTGCCTCCAGGGGGGAAATTAGGTAGGCACATAAAGTCTGGCAAGTTAAATATGAAAACACCACAAGGCTATAGAAAACATTGTTTGAAAAACAGTTTTCAAACATATTAAAGCTACCAGTGTTACTATTCTTTTTTTTCCAGCTGTAGAAGTAACTCGAAGTCTGCTAGAGAGGCAGAAGGTCAGTAGGAGATAAGAGATTGAAAGGGAGTTCAGAGATCAGTTTGAAGCAAACCAAAATTAATTTCTGCATCTGGCTACTGGTAGGAGGAACTTGGGGATGTTTCTCTGCCACTGTAATCCCTCCTTGTGGGTAATGCATGGCACGGTCTCTTGCACATCAGCATGTCCATGGAATACGTCAGGACTGAATGAACAGAGAGATGATGGGGCCTGATGGGATGCATCCAGAAATGTTGTGGGAGCTGGCTGATGTCATTGTAAGGCCATGTTTTTTTTATGTGTGAAAGGCCATAGAGATTGGAGGAAGCAGGAGGAAGCGGAAGGAAGCAAAAGTCACTCCTATCTTGCTTATCTTCAAGAGGTGCAAGGATGAGGATCCAGGAAACTACAGGCCAGTCAGTGTCACCTTGACCACTGGGAAGGTGATTGTCTTGTCCCACATGGTGGCTTATGAGGGGGGGTGAACCCTTTGGGTTCCCCAAGAGCCTGCGTTACCAGCAGAAGAGACAGTTTCTGCTTGGCAGAGCCACAGGGCAGGTCAAGTCATGACAATGACTCAGAGGAACGATTTCGCTGGTAACTTTATGAACTGACAACTGCAATGAATTCCATTTTCTGCTATATGTCACTGCTGCCCTGCCTTCACTGAGCTAGGCCCATCTCTCTCCTAGTTCCTCAGTCACAAGGCTTTCAGTTCGAGTTGCTTGAGACACTCCTTTGTAAACAGTTTGTGACACCACTCTGTGGCTCAAACAACTGGAATCGGTGGATTGTCTTTAATGTCATCTTCTAGGGTGGTGATATGAACACAGCAGACAGCAGGAGAAAAGAGAGAAGAAACAGAA
>NW_010223149.1:0-4380 GCF_000695765.1 Mesitornis unicolor | reverse complement strand
TATATATGTATATAAAAAGAGTAAAACATAACCCTAGAGAAAACAGTACTCAGCATGAACCAGACTGCAATAAAAAGAGCTGCAGACTCCAGAGGTTTTACCATTTCCTTATAGACCTGGGATCATTTGTCTGAGGCTGTTTTTGAATTATTCATATAAACTGCAGCTCTTTGCTTTCAGAGATTGAATGCAACCAGCTTCTATCGTATGGTTTCACATGCTGCTTTTTTGTTTGAGTTTAAGTTTTTTTTATAGGGTGCCCTTTATTCAAAGGCTCTGCTGGATGCTGCAGGATTCTATCAGCCACACATTAAACATTAAGAACTTGTATTGTGGTTAATACTGAGGGTTTCATACAGCAAATAAGGCAGCTGGTGGGAGGGTGAGCTAAGGAAACAAGGGAATGTAATAACTGAAGAGCTAATAAACCTTGGGAATAATGTCCTGCTTTTGTTTTGACTTTGGAGTGCTACCACCAAGGAAACAGTATTTATTATTTTAGCTCCAGATGCCACATGTTGATTTTACAAATCTTCTGCATCCCAGTGCCCCAGATTTACGTAAGACTGACAGGACATGAGACAGACACCAGTGCCTCTATATTAGCTTCTTTTTTTTCCTTGAATCAGGAGAGTGTCTTTGCAACAAATTTCCTGTTTGCCCTACCTTACTGTACTCGGACTCAGAACATCTTGCACTGTGCAGACTCTACTTGTCATAGTTGGAGCTAAGCTGAGAGCCTCTGATGGGTGTTTGCCTATAGGACCAGGCTGGTGATTTCCCTGTTTGCTTATCAGACCGTTGGTTTTGCTGCTCAGATTTGCTCCTGTTCCACTACCTGTTAACACATGCTGTCATGGGTCCAACCAGGTCATCACACCAACTCTTCAAACTCCTCACAAGAAACCAGTGATGCTACAGGGAAGTGCAGTGGTTTAAATTTCCTACCCCTGTCCACGGCTAATCCAGTCTGAAGATGGCAAAGAGGGGAGGGAATATCTTCCTGGTACTATTGGAGCTTCTTAGATCTTGAAATACAGGTGTTGATTGCTCTCTTTATAACTAGAAGGACATATTTTGGGTGTAGCTGCCTGAGCTGGATGACTACACAGGGCATTAAATTTTGCCTTCAGCCACACCTTAGTTCGTGGACTTTCTTCTAGTTTTTCTAAATAAAATTGAAAATGTCAGTGTCTGACTACCTAGCTAGCAATATTCTTGTCAAAAACATGGCAGCTCTGTGGAATCTTGTTTTTGAGGAGGGAAAGAATTTCCTTTGACTATTTTCTCCTCAGTAGCTCAAGGACAGGATTTTCCAAATATTACTTTGACTTCCTTTTAGTCATCAAATAGCAATGTCCTTACATAAAGCATTACGAGAGAAGCAGCATTCAAACCAGGCAACCAGTTTAAGCTACAACTCTGTATAACTCTTGTCTAGTATCAGGCATATAGAAAACGGTCCTGTTTCTTAATAGGTCTTTCAGTTGTTGAGATGAGAATGAAGTTCTAAACCAAGGTATAATAAGAAAGTATTTAGAGTTACCTGAAAGATTACAGAAGATTAAATGGAAAAGAGAAAAACTCTTGCCTATAGTTTAGTTGATCTGCATTGTTTACAACCAATGATCCAGAATGATTCATCCTCCAGATAATTATATCTGGGTCAAATTCTCCATGGTCCAGGCTAACTAGTACTCTGTCTACCTCACAGTAACAGCCCTCCAGAATCTGGACTTCAGCAAATAGCTCAGTAACTGCAGCCAAGCTCTGATAAGGGTGTCTTTGGCTCAGTAATTCAGGGTGGTATTAGAAGATGTGACAGAGCCCTACTGTGTCTCCTCATAGTTGTGTGATGTGGAGAAGCGATGTCAAAAGCTATTTCTCATGGTGAAGGCTGAAGTTTAGTGTATGTAACAATGAGAATGACTTCTAGCACACACCAAGGTTCATCCTGGAAAGCAAATTAACATGTTTTTCCAAGTCCTATTTAACATAAAAAATCTAAGCAGATGCCTAAATGTCAGCTAGAGCAGAAGGGATTTTCTTGAACTGGGACTTCTGTGTCAGTTAGGTGTTCAAATCCAAGCCAGGTAAGATAAACTTGCCTTAAACCCTCCCAGCATATCCTCTTGTGGGACATGGTTCTTCTATATATTTCCAAGAACCATTGACCTTTCTGGGAGCCCTTTAAGCAATTGGTTTTGTATTGGACATGTCAAGGCTGATGAAAAATGTCCCTGCTCCTCAACGCAGCCATCTGGAATACAACCTCGCGCTCCCTCCAGCCCCTCTTGCCACCATGGTACCAAGCCAGGTTGCTCCTCACCCTGTAAGGTGGAGCACTGCTGGTGAATAACCCTCTGAAGGTATCTGTAAACCTCAGGAGTGAAGCTCTCACACCCATTTCTGAGCCTTCAAACAGATGGTTTTCTGGGGACTTGTGTCTTGTTATTCTGCATTTGGTATCAGGAGCTTTTGGAGCATGATAGAGGCAACAGGTTTAGCCTTTACTAAGCAAATCATATTCTGGTCAAGGCTGAGACATGTAGCTTACTTGCAATGCATAGGAAAATATAAATGAATTCTTTTCTGAATCTCAAATGCTTAACTGGTCACCATGTGTTAGACCCAAACACGGGAAATCACTGAACGTGGCTGAAGTACCATAAGTTGTTACCATTTTTACTAATGTTATAATGCAAAGATGTTGAAAATGAGCTATTCAAGCACTTAATATTCTTTGTTAGAAACACAGTAATAGCACCAATAACCAAGTCTTAAGCAGCCTGTAAAGGCTAGTATAATAGCAGCCTTTAAACAGTAATGTCCGGTTACAAAAGTTATGAGGAAACATTTTTCTCTGTGGTCTGGAAATGTGCTTTTTCTGATGCTTTTCAAATAACCATAGGGTCTGTTCAGAAAAACATATGTGCACGGTTGTGAGTGCTCTAGTATTTTATCATTTGAAGTCCAACTGCAGTGAAATCTTTTGAGTAAGAAAAGTCCTGCCAATGCTATCTCCCTGTTGATAAGCTCTGGTTGTGAGAAGCAGACCAAAATGTTTGCCGGGGAAGAGAGCTTTTCTAACCTGCAAATGAGTTTCATTGGTTTTTCCCTGCTGATGGGTATCGGGTTAGAAGCATAACTTCTGGAAAAGCATTTGCAGCTCGTTGTAGCCAGCTATTTCATTGCCACTAATCAGATTTGTAAAGTGCCATCCTGATGTTTATCTGCTCCAGGTGAAAAGCATCGCTGCAGCACACAGGATGCAGTTGCTAAGCAACCACCTTCAATTAAAACATCTTCTTAGATATCTGCAGTATATGAGAAATTAGATTTAACTCCTCAGGAGCTCAAACGCGAGCAACCTCTGAACCTAGCAGATGCTGCCATAGATCTCTCTTCCTTTACATCAGCGGTTGCTGTCACTTTACCTATAATACAAAACTTGGGAGGGTTATTTGATTTCTCTCCAGGTAAGGAATATGTCTCTTGCATGTGCTTACCATTAAATATTTTTGGAGTTGCAGGCATCTTGCTAATGTCAGACAGGTCTGAGAAGGGAGAGAGGCTTGAACCAACCTATGACCTCAGGATTTTTGGACTTCTAGCCTGGAAAGCATAGAAATTCAAAAGGTTCAATCTTAGACTCATAACAGATCTAAGTGCTGGAAGAGTGGTCATCTAAAATAAGCTCTGAATAGATGAACTTTTCAAAACAGATTCAAGCCTAGATTTTGGAAGGAGTTTGCCGCTACTGCCCATCATCACTGCCTGCTTCTGCTTCGTCAACCCCGGTCCATGGTGGTCATAGCTGCTGCCTTCCCTGTGCTCCGAAGGACTTCAGCATGGACCGCCTCTTTTCATGCTCCAGCTCTGTGATGCACACCTTCATGTAAAACCTTGCAAATACAACCTTTGCTTTCTACATGCCCCAGACACCCTGGGTTTTCCCTAAAAAAAAATGTTTCTTGGGAAGTGCTATCAATTTTAGCGTGCTCTTTTTGAGCGTCCCTGCAACTAGTGTAGAAATATGAGGGAAATTCTTTTACAAACTGAGATATTTGCTGCCTGATTTTGTGATCTCCTAAATTCCCTGCCTGGTTTATTTTTTGTGAAAGTTTTAAAAAATAAATAGATAACAGAGAACACTTGGGAAGGTCAAATGCTGCTGAAGGATGAAGAGGAACTGGAAACATAAGGCTGAGAGGCCTTTTACGTTGGCAACTTCAATGTTAAACTCTGAAAATCCTGTTTTCTAGTCTACAAAGTGCTCAAATGCCTAAATTGTGTGCAATACTAATAGGATCTGAGTGTTTTTCTTGTAGCCTATGAAAAATCACACCCAGAATCACACAATCACAGAATCGCTCGGTT
>NW_010223148.1:0-4340 GCF_000695765.1 Mesitornis unicolor | reverse complement strand
CCTTCCAACCCAAACCATTCTGTGATTCTCCCCTAGCTGGACCGCTCCAAGAACTCCAGCTAGAGCCTAACTTTTGGTTTGAGGCAGCAATCACTCAAGCCCCTCCCTGCAAAGCCATCTAGATCTCAATTAGTGGAGTCTGCTCCAGATTCACTCAAGAAGCCACATTTTTCAGCGTTTCTCTTTAAAATTACTCAAGGCTCCCAAGTTCCAACACAGACAAAAGCACATATGTGGATGAGACACGTGTAAGGAAAAACTCCAATGTGACCCAACAGCAATAGTCCTGCAGTATTCAATTCCATGCTTTAACATTCCTTTGGGTCAGATCTATTATTGATATTTAAGCCTACTACTCTCCAAAATCAACAAGAATTTAGTTTCAGGTGTGACCCTTAAGATCTGGAAATCCCACTCTTACCCACCTGTAAAATATGCCCATCACCAAGCTCTGCCCTGAGCTGCCAGACAAGACCTTCGCTGGAAAAAGCTGCGCATACAAAAGCTCCAGAGCACATTTCCAGCATTCAAGTATTAACAAATGACCCCTATTTTCACTGTGTCCAAATTAGATTATTGTGCCAGAATTTCTCAAGTGGAGAACTGAGAAAAGTATCCTCAGGCAATCACAGATGCAATAATACTCTCTCTTAATTTATTTGAGAAAACAGCCTGAAAATTAGGACAGTCATTTTCTTGCCAATCAAGAAAATCTGTATTCTCAGCTGCTTATGGATAATAGATGGGCAGTGTTATTCATCAGCAGGCTTCCAGTCTCCCAGTGTTATTCAGGCTGGATTAGCATCTATTCCTCTGCTGCCACACCACAGTGTATGTTCTGCTCCACGCTTTTCCTTTCAAAGATTTCACTTAATCCTCCCATAGGGGCTCCTCGAGATCGATGCATTCTACTTCAAATAGTATCTTGGTACTGCCCAGACAACCCTTCAAAGCTGGAGCAGATTTCCAGGTAAACACACAGAACGGATTTAGAAAAACATGTATTTTCACACTGAAACAAATTAGGGAAATATTGATCTTGCATGATGCCTACAGGTTCTCTCACCAGCAATAATTCCCTGTTGTTGGAACGTTACATATAAGAGCTTTTAAACATTAAAAATCAATATAGGATCATTTGTCTATTCTACACCAATCGTGAACTGGGACTCAGAAAGGTGAAAAGGCCACAACCATCTATCAGGAACTGATTAACCTGGAATCAGAACACAGTCCTCTTCATGAAGACCTTATCTCTCTCTACACCACAAGGATTTCCGCATTAGTCAAAACGCACATTCTCTGGAACTAGAGGATCAGATGGTTGAGTGGCTGTAAATGTTTCAAAGTGCAGTCTCCTTCCATGCAGAGGTCAGTATGGCAGTCTATGATGGGTAACGTTCAAGTTCTCAAATAATTTCACTGATTCTGTTGACTATGAACTTAGAAAGCATAGCTTACACAGCACCTTTCTCCTCTCTCAAAATCAGTGTGCAATTTGCAGTATCCAAAAGATTTGTCTCACCAATTTCCATGTATTTGAATGAGAATGTTAGTAGCAATTGGGTAACCAGATTCTTGGGCAGCTCCTAGCAGCTCAAGTGTGACTATTTCTGCTGTAAACAATTTCCCTCTTCACCTGTGGAGCGTGATCGGTAGAGGCAATAGCAGTGAGCCAAAACTTAAATCAGTATGTAGTGAAAGCTTTGCATAGGAAAAGCCTGGAAGAATCCTGAAGGACAGAGTCAGCTAATCCCAGCTCCAGAAGAGGTTTCAAATGCAACTGTTACAATAATAATTTCTGCTTTTCTAGCATTTATTTTATGTAGCTAATTGAAAGCAGTTCAGAGCAGACAGCAGTTGGGATGGTACCACTTCAGACTCCTTCACTGTGGTTAAGCACAGACAAGGAAAACTCAGAGTGCTAGTGGTAAAAAATACCCGTATCACATAAATCAACACCAGCTACAGAAAGTGTTTATCTGCACTGAGCAATGCAGACCAGCAGCAAGACAGTTAAAATGGCTCTGAAAAAGCTAGCTCAGCTACTGCATGCAGCTCAGTTGAATAAGCTCATCAACTTACCCACTGTAGCATTTCTAGTACCCGAGCTAATTTGCTGAGTTAGGTTTATTTGCTTGACTATGTCGGCACTGGTAATTTCAACACTATTTGCATCACTGCAGTATGCAGCTTCTGTTGCCCTTCATTAATATTTGTCAGTTTATCATCACAGTGTCACAGTTCAGCATACTTTAGCGATGCAATTGAGTGGTACGCAGCTGAAAAACCCCACAGAGCACTATGTTAATACACTGAACCAAAGGAAAACAAGCTTCCCAACCTGTGCTCATGGAGTAGGTAAAGACCAGCCACTTGACCCTTGCTCGGTGGGATCTGATGTTGTTCCGTATGATGAATTATTGAGCCTGTTCACAGACTTCCTGACTGTTTATTTCATCACTTCCACACTTCCATTTTGACTAGCACCAGCCCTACTGAGAAATGACTGGCACAGGAGGGAGGGAGAAGGAAGGAAAGAGTTGACTGCTGAAAACAAAGTAAAAATCTCTGGTCTCACAGGCTGAGCATACACCACGCTCTTTATCTAAAGCCTCTTAAGTCCATCTTGTGCTCTCTTTCTCCTGCCTCAAGTATCTGAAATTTCTCTGAATTACTTTTCCCCCCAAGAGAAGTCTGCCTCTCCAGGCAGTATTCAGATACAGACAAAGAAATATGAAGAATAGTTTTCTTCTCCCTTCCGTCCCTTATGCCATGCAGAAACGGCGCATTATTGGATGCAAGCCTATGACAGGGTACCTAACCAGCTCCTAGAGGACCAAAGATTACAGTGACCATCACAAAGCATCACCAGTATAAATCACCAAGATAGAACGTTTGGGGGATTAAAATACCCAAAACTTAAAATCACAGCCTAATCTTAATCACCAAGCAGACCTGTGTGTTATTTATTGCAGTATTTAGTTCCTGGTTTGGTTTTCTCTGTACTACGTAAGCCTGACAGTATTCTACACATTTCCTCCCACTTTAGCTCCTAGATCTTACCGTTTTTTGGGCCAGGTATTGCAAGATTTCTGATTCAAGACTATGCACCGTACTAAGTCTGTCCCACTTGATTGAAAAGTGCTGTCAAGACGCATAAGTAGGAACCCTTTGCTGGCACCTGATAAGATAGCAGACTGCCACAGCTACAAACCTTAGTTTCTGCATTACAAAACTAAACAAGCAATGCTGAATATCTGAGTAAGGTATGGGCTTTATATATAACCATCAACTATATTAACTGCGTCATAAAAGTGGATGCATTACTGTAATTATACACACAAAAAGGCTACTTAAAATCTGAAACGAATGTGTTTCTTTACTGCCTCACTGCTTTAGATTATTTCCTTTTAAAAAGAACAACAACAAATATCTTCAGACCAAGGAAAATGTTGAAGGAGGCAGGATCTCTCTAAGTCCCGAATGTCCCTCATAAAACTTCATTTTCAGGTCCTAGGAATCAAGGGGAGCTTAATAGCCTGCAACTGCAATTCCAGCCGCTGCAAATCATAGACAGCTCTCCCATGAAAGCATTAAAGAGCTAAGACTTAATTAGCATCCCTGATTAAAGAGCAATTCATACAGCCATTATATCTTCCAGCCAGGGAGCGCAGTTCTCTGAAGCGGCAGCAAAGGAAAAACCAAACAAATACACACATCTTCTCTTCCCAATCCAAAAACTCACCACCACCCACTTTCTTCAAACTTTATCATGGCCAACACTCGTTATTTATGATGGAAAGGCTACTGCCAGACACACTTTGAACACTCCTGGGCAAAGTTTCCATTTACAAGCCTGACCTATCTGAGAGATAACAGACCCCCAAAGAAATCCCGGTAATTACAACAACATAAAGCAGTTCAGAGAGAGCAGCAGCAATACTAAGCATGAAAAGCCTCCCATGGCCACGTTTCAACAGCCTGCACTACTGAGGGAGGGAAAGGCAGGCAGAGAAATCCCAACAAGCCACCATAAAAAAAACCCCAAACAACCCTATGTCACTGATAAAAGTCCAAAGAACAAGCATTTCTGAAACTCAGCTCCTATTCTTCCTTTCATCCACTTCATCCTTCTGAAACACATCACTGTGGGAGAGGATTAACTCCTTCCTGGGACAGCTGGAATTGCAATTCTTCATCCCCTCCTTGCTTTTTGGGAATCTTTAACTGATGGGAAAAAAGCAAGCATGAGCAATACCAAGAGGCAAAGTGTATATTCACACAGACATCCCCTCCATGTTTGAATTTACAGGCTTGGGGACAAGTGGCTGGAGCTG
>NW_010223147.1:0-4376 GCF_000695765.1 Mesitornis unicolor | reverse complement strand
GGTCTGGGATTCTGTGATTCTGTGAAAAAAACCCAACAAACTCTCTTCAGTCTTTTATCAAATACTCTCTTGCTGATGTTGACAGAAATGAGAGGCAAGCATGCTAGGAATATACTTACCCTCTTTTAAATTTGTCTGCAATAATGAAAACTCACATCCTTTGCCGTTGATGCAAAGAGTTGACTTGCTTTTTGCCTGCAGACTTGCTGAGTTGACAGTCTCTGTCACTCAGCCTTTGCTATCGGCCTGTCCTCTGGTCATATTTTTATTCTTGTGGCAAATCCGCCACATCTAGATAGCTGATGTAAAAGTCCAGGTTTTGTTTCTAGTGACAGTTCATCTTCCGTTATATTTTTATGTTTATGATCATTGGTTGTTAATTTCTTGTATTCTGTTTAATGTACATGACAAGGGGCCATGCACTCACGGTGTTGGGATATTAACTGTTGCACTCAGGTGCTGGAACTCCGAAATAAATGCCTGTTTATTGGTGGGTTTATGTATTCTGAAATCTTTAAAACAATGCATTTTCTCATTTTATTTTTCTCATAGCGGAGACGGGTAAAGACTTATGTTCTAATGCGTTTTGAACTCGGAGCGAGATCTTTGCAGCTCTAGTCGCCTCTTGCAGGCATCTCCTGAGGCAGGAGAGCGGAGCCAGGGCAGGCAGGAAGGGATCCTCGCTTCCCACTGCCTGTCACTGGCTCCATCTGACTTTTAGTGATTTCAGCTGAAGGGGAAAAAGGATGAGTCATCCATCAGATTATTGTAAGACCGTGTAGACAGCTGTAAATATATCCTGTCTGGAGATTTGATTCCAGTAGTCAGCACAAAATAGCTACTGACATCACACAGTGTAACGCTGAGCACATCTCGCTGGAAAAAAGCCGAGCAAGGAGGGAAGGGATTAATGGTGCCGAAATAGCAAAGGGTAACGTTCCTTCTTGTGTGGACTGTGGTGTTTGTTACCTTCATGAACGACATGGAAACTGTTAACTTGTGGACTGTTGGTCTGAGCTATTGTCTTAATATTGGCTTTCTTTTAAAAAATAACGATAATAATACAAATCTGAACGTGAGGGTATGGCAGTTTCTGTGTCTGGGGCTAAATTTGTGGCATGGAGAGCAAGTTTCTCAGAGTACATTTCTTAATTGTAGGCAACTTGGGTTGAAATCTTGAATTGAGCTTGCAGAAATATTTCAGAAGGATGTGGCCAAAATAGGACGCGTATTTAATTTTTATGAGTATGGCTTCTGTATTTCTGTGGTTAAAGGCTTATGAATTGCACGTCTCCATTGGAACTTTGAAATAAATGGAAGTGCGTGAAGTGAACCAGTTTGCCCTGCATAACTTACTTTTGTTTATTTGGACTGCTTCAATCTACCAAGGTGTTAAAGCAATATAGTTGCCTTCGAAGGCAGATTAGAAACGTGGCCAAAAGCAAGGAATAGCATGAAGGTTTGACATTACTTTGTCTGGCTGCATAGCAGCAATGCAGACTACAAATAACCAGGAGAGGCTGAGTGAGAGAGAGGTTGTGCTTTCCCACTGTACTGATGGCCAGTTGAAGGTTTCCTTCAGAATACCATGTTAGCAATATTAGCGTTAAAGCCCTGTGTGGTTAATGTCACTCTGTAACAACCCTGTCCAAAGCAGCAGTTACAGTTGATGTATTTTCTTTTATCCAATGTTATGAATTTCGTAATCTGTTAAATATGTGCGCAGACTAAATAAGGGATTTTGCATTCATTTGAAAAAGGCTAATTTGCAATGCCTCATGCAAATCCAGTCTTTAGCAAAAAGCCTCAGGGAGCATGTGTATACTTTGTTTTCCTGCCCTTATCAAATACATCTATAGGTTGAAGCTTTCACGCTACAGAACAGAAGAAGCAGGTTACTTCTCTGCTTGGCATATGGAAATGAGATTTAAGAAATCATTCAAACAGTGATGTCTAGATTTGCTGCTTTGAAATGGAAATTGGTTGCGAAACAAAGATGTTGCTTTTATATGGCTCTCTGATAGTCTGGCTAGTGCTGCTACAGGAGTTGGGAATGAAATGCAAGATATTAAAATAGCAAAACCACCACATCCTCTTTTTTCCTTTCAACCTCGCTATATGTAGTCCATGTTCAAAGAGTTGTTTATTCTGTCAAAAACTTCTCAAATTAACATAAAGTCTGTAATTCTGCTAAACAGATGGTTAAAACTTTCACAGCGAATGTACGCGCAGTAGGACCCACGCATGTGGGTCTGGCAGTGGGTAGCCTGAAAATCCCGCCTGGCTTGTAGCTCCCAAGGCTCCTGTGCCTTCCCGAGCCCCTGAATTCAGCGTACGAGTACTGGCAGTCCCGGGCCCTAGGTAATGTGTGCGCTTCAAGACAAGCAGGGAACCGAGGTCCTAGGCTGGGATTTTAAGATGCTTTATGCCCTGGAAATAATTAAGGTCTGCATGGGAGCATGGATGAGTTAATCAGTGCTACTGTGTTGGGGGGGGGGTCCCCTTGGTTTTCTGCAAGTTTTTGGAACTTACTATTATAAAATATTATTTATAAGTAAGTATTTTAGCATCTGCATTCCTCCTTGAAGCAAGGCAGGTCTGAAGTGGCCCTGCTGTGCGTGCCGTTGCTGGGGACAAAGTACAGGTACTGCAGCCAACGCGATGGTGTCAATAAAGAGCAGAGCTAGGACCAACCAGTGCATCAGCCTTTTGTCATGCGTAAAGTACAAATAATGAAAAGTTTCTTCTCTTCCGCCTTGTGATTGAGTATTTTTCATGCATTAAAAATTTAAAACTAGGAGGATGGCGAATGTGTGCGGTCTGAGGCAAGAGCATCACCAGTTTTTAACACTGAAAGGTGCACGTTAACTGCTGAATCATCCTCTTGGGCATCCTTTGAACTCTGACATAGCTGAAAAAGGTGAACGCACCTTTTCTGTGCAGTATAGCGTAAACATGTTATCTTTCTCTAAGAGCGTAGTATTTAACATGAGGGTTTTTTACTTGCTTTTTAAAATTTATTTAGGAGTTTATAAATAAGCAGCACCTACCATATAATTGTTGGAATTAGCATGTGAAAATCGCGTGTTCTTTCCCAGAGAGAATTCTGGATGAGCACTTTGAAGTTTATTCTTTGTGCAGCTACCTAATTTTTTTCAGATGACTTGAAAGGCTGCCAGCTTCTCTGCTGATGCAGAACAAGCTGATAGTGTTCTCACTGCTGCAGAGATACGTGTCTTCGGTGACTGGCCTGAATGAATTAATGCAATGTTTATGGGGTAGAGTCCGTGAAGCCAGTGCAGAATAGTTTTTAGAGAGCAATGGTCTCTCTTTTCATGTAAAAGCAGACAAATAAAATAGAAGTATATGGAATTGGGAAATTCAGTGGGGCATGTGGCATGCACTACTGCTAAGAAAGGCTGCAACCAGGTGGAGATCAAGAGCTTAGTGTTGCTGTGTGTTTGCCAGTGATTCTTCTGTCCGCTCGAGCTGTCGGCACAACAAGTGGTGTCCTGGCGGGTGCTTCATATTGCTGTTGGTGGAGTCAGTAATCTTGAATCAGTGTCTGATTTGATTTTGGGAAAAGTTTTGACTTGAATGCTCTAGAGCTCATTGAAGATAATGGAGAATATGCAAATTGTTATTGCAAGCAGTTGTATGCAATTAGAAACACTCCATTCGTTATTATTTTTGTTTTTCTGGGCTGAGATGACTGTTCTACTGTATTGTGGTTTACTTACTGTTTCAAAAACCTGTGTTTGAGCTACAGGACAATTTGTGTGTTTGATTTCCAGTGGTGTAACGTGGGAGGCAATCCTGCTCCCGGTGCTGTCAGTAGGAAGTGCTGTCGCCTTGTTTGAAGGCTACTTCCATTAGTTGTTTCACCGGCTCTGGGCCTGACATCCCCTCTTCCCTGAGGGCACTTTGCCCTTAAACTTTCCAACCCCTCAACCTTGTCGTTTCAGCTGACATATTGTAGCTCCGTGTATTTGGAGTAATGGGTATATTCTAGCTCTCCAGGTGTGCTGCTTTAACTGTGGGTAACACCCTTCTGATAACCAAGGAAACAAGGTCCGAAACTAGAAATTATATCACCCTGCAACTTGAAAAAGATAAATTATCAGATTAGAAGATACATGTTTCATTTTGCTTTATTTCTCCTTTATGAAAAAACAATTTATCACAGTAAGATTTCTATTGACATCTCTGCATTTAATTGATGTAGGTTTTGAAATTTATTATTAGATAGCTTGTATTAAAATGTGTTTGATGTCAGTGTGCAATTTTGTGCATGCAATAGGTTGTATATATTCAGTATTGGATTTGGATTCTTAGTATTGCAAAATAATCATAGAATCCCAGGTTGGAAGGGACCA
>NW_010223146.1:0-4380 GCF_000695765.1 Mesitornis unicolor | reverse complement strand
CTGTGATTCTGTGATTCTGTGAAGCAGAAAGGTTAAGACAGTTGACTTGGGAGAAGAAATGAGAAGTGTAAGACAAAATTAGTAACTTCAGCAGAGGATAATATCTTCTGTGTTTACAAAATCAGAAACTTAGTAGAAGGAAGAAGTACATCTACTTTATTTTACTTGGCCAGGCAGTTCTGTCAGCCACTGAGCACTGCTCTGCTTTCTTTTCCAACATCGATAGCTGCCACATCACCTCCTTGAGACACTGTCATAGAAATGGACTTGGAAAGTGACTGTCCTGCTTCTGGAAAGCATGGCAAGGTAGTAGCTTCTTGCTCGGTGATAGACAGCCTTCCAGGAGCTAGTCTGTTAGAGTAATTTGTCTTGTGAAATATCCTAAAAAAAAAGTGATTACATTTTCTCCAATATGCTCTGTGAATTTCTTGTGGTACCATGAAAATAACATTGAGGAACAGATTTTAGAGAGGTTTCCTCCATACGTCCCTTCCAGACTAAATTATTCTGTGATTGTTTGATTGTTCTCGCAAAAAGGAATCTGTAGTGGGCTGTGAAGTTTGAGTTTTGCTTCTGGTGCAGTTTGGAAGAGCTTAATGAGCAGTGCTTTGTTCTAGCAAAGTTAAATGAGAATTAACCAGGCGATTGACTTCCACAGTTGAAATCAGAACTCCACAATCCCAACAGCAAATGCTGCTTAAGTTCCCTGGGTAGATAACTCGATCAGCTCTACAAGATGCCCATGTCTTGAGCTGGAGCCAGAGACCACGTTAGGATGTCCCTCCCTTTGCAGCGATACCTGCGCGTACCCAGAAAGCGCGAGAGGAAAGGCACACATGCCTCTAGTGACAGCAGCTCGAGCTCGTTAGTTTTGATTTTTAGATATGCTGGCATTGTCTCAACAGCCTGCTTTCACATTTATGGTCTTTCCAGACTCCTTATCTAGGGGAGAAGCGTGCTTTCCATTTGTGCTTTGCCTTCTGCAGTTATGTATGACATTGAGCTGAGAGCCCAGAAGAGCCCTGCACTGCTTGGGCTGCCCCTACATCTACTGGCAAAGGAAAGACACGGAGCAGAGGTAGCTCTCCATGCAGATCTTTACTTCTGGCAGTCCTGTCGATTATTCCACCTTCTTCCCAAGGTCTTTTGAACAAGTGCATCAAAAATAGCTGAACTACTAGAAAATTACTCCTGCCCATGAATAAGCATGTAGATACTCTTCTGATGAGGTAATAAAATGAGTCTTATTTTTGCACTATTAGTTTGCTCTCCAATTAATTCCTTCTTGTTAATTCATCTTGGAGTGTTTTGGAAGATTACTCAGCATCTACCAGTGCATTTCATGGGACAGCCTGTGAAAGGACAGAACATTTGCTGAAGAGCCTTTACTGTATTTACTATTTCCTCCACTACAATTTCCTACTCGGTGCTGAGGTTTCAAGTTTTGAGTGAGCTGCTTGAGCCTACTTTTGAACCCATCATGGATTTTTCCCTGTATTTTATTTCCTTTAAAGTTTATTTCCTTCCTTATGGCAGCCACCTTTTGCCAAATGAGTAAGGCACTCCAATTCTTCCTGGCTTTTGCCCCATTTACCACCTTCCAGAAAGGTTGTGGTGACTGTATGACTGCATCTCAGGTTTTCCCCAGAGTGATCTCTGATTTCTTTTCAATCAGTTCATTTAATTGACCGTGTTTATTTCCCTAGCCCTTGTGGCTCCTCGAGTGCAGCTATTCGTCAGAAACTGGATGTTAAGCATTCTTTTCATGTTTTACCTGGAGACTTTCTTAAACCATCTCATCTGTTCTTAGGATTTGGGGCTAAGCCCAAAAGGGAAGCTCTCTCAATGAAAAGGCTATCTAAATGGATAACACAATACTTTGAGGCCTGTAACAAGGAGGCAAATGTCCCGGTCCCACCGCTCCTGGGCTTATCCCACCAGAGCTATGGTAGCTTTGAAGGCTGGCTTGGGCAAGGTTCCCAACGCGGATGTTTCCAAGACAGCTAACTGGAACTCAGTGCGCGTACCAAGCATACTGCTTAGATGTCGAGCCTAGGCATGATGCCCACTTTGGAAGGCAGCTTTGTACTCTATATTTGCTTAATTTAGTTCTCAGCTGTCCTCCTGAGAATGGCTGTTCGCTGCGTGTTAGTGTCCAAGAGCAGGAAACGATGGAGGCAACTTTCGTCAGAAAGAAGATGAAGTAACTTGGCACTCACTGGAGTATGGAGGCTAAATTGCCTCTTAAAACATCATCCTTACTGCTTGTCTAAGGAGTTTCCAAGCTGTAAATGGGATGGGGAGAAGGATGCCTTTGTATCCTGTGGTCCTCTTTTCTAGATGTTGTCTTGGTGACATTAGCTGCCTTCAAAGTCTATAAAATTCCATCTGAATGCTTTTCATGCTCTGGTTTGGCAAACAGCATAAATCCAGGCAAACTGACCTGAGACAGGAGTACCTTTTCCTCTTCAGTGGCTTCTGTCTGTGTCCACTGCTAGCATCTATATTAGCAGATACAGTTTCTTGGGAACATCCTGGAGCTATTCTTTTCCAAATTTTTTTTAAAAGTGACAAAGCACTATTATTTCCTAGAAAGTTTGGTCAGGTTCTTGCACATGAATTTTTAAATCATTGTGCTATTATTTCCTTACACCACTTATATTTACACTGTCTTTTAAGAATAAACTTAAGAGTAATTAGGGAGAAACACACAGCATTTGAAATGTAAGTAGAAGGAAGTAAATGCTAGGATGTGTCACTCCAGTCAGTGGTCAAATATCCAGTTTGATGGCTGAGTTGGATAAAAAGAGACCCTTTTAAATAACTTAACATTCCCTTAATGATTCATGAAAGGTAAACTTGAACATTTGACTTCACTGCAGTAATACAGCCAGTTTAATTTTTTATTTTTAAACGTGCAGCCAGCATGCTGGAGAGTTATTTGCAGTGTGTTTTTAAAGTCCATATTGAAATATTAGCCATAACTGTCTGCTGTGTATAGAAAGAGGGGGGCTATGTTTGAAGTTTAATCATGCTTCTGCTTACGCTCAGTCCCAGAGCAATCCTTTTTTCTGCTGCTGAGCTCAAACAGCTAGTAGCCAGGTTTGATCTGCTGCCCCATGGAGCAGTGCCCTATGTGAATTTGAAGTTTTCTCAACCCGGGAGGCCTGCAAATAAAGACTTGCCTCAGGTAGCCAAAGCTCTCCTTCCCAAAGCAGCTCCCGGGGCGCTGCCTGGAGCACTCCTCCTGAAATTGTTTCAGGCAATTGCTATAGACTATCTCCACTACTGCCCCTCTTACCCCTCCTTCCCTCTCCTCCTCCTGGCATAAGGGAGGAGTTTTGGAGTCCAGGAGTCCTATTTGACTTTAATAAAATGAAAAAAAAAAAAAATAAAAAGCAGAGCAGTTTGTAGGGAACTGGCACAGACTGTGGAAACAGGAGCCACAGCAAGACAAAACCCAGTGGCCTTCAAAACTTTTTTCCCTTCTTTTTCACCACATGACTTGGAGGATGTGGACAGTAATTAAAGGACCCCCTAGCTCCTCATTTTCTGTGCCTGGTCCTTTGATCTGGTTCGTGTCGGGTAGCTATTTTCATTGTTCCTGTCTTTTCTTTTATTCTCACCCAGCCCCTTTGATGTGAGCGATGATGATCTTTAATTCCAAAATAGGAGATGGGCAGGATTGCGGTACTGGCCTTACATAATGCATCTTTCACATCTTATTTTTAAACTTGAGCATAATAGGTGTAAGTCGGAGCCTGGGGAGCATTAACCCCTTCCAGGCAGGGGAACTGCCGAGGAGGTTAAGAGCCTGTCGCTTTTGGTAACGTCAGTCAGGTTAATCTTCTGTAGCTGCCTACAGATGCTTTTGCAAAAAAGATTATTATTGTTATTATTTTCCTGCAAATATGATGGATCTCTAAATATAATCTGGAGGGAGTTTGTCCTAATTGTTCCCATGTGGGAAAAATGTGCTGAGAAAGAACAGTAAAGCTAATGCAGTTATTCTGACTGGCTTCACTTGGCAGCGCAGTGGGAGTGAAGCATACTGTTTATTAGTGTATGTTAATAAACTATAAGGGACAAGCTGCGGGTGGCGGTTTAGAAACTGTTAGCTCAGGTAGGATAGATGACAGTGTGGAGGTTATTAGTGGCGTTAGCAGGAGAGAAAGGCTGGAGGTTCTCATTGTCTTGAAATCACAGAAGCCCCTTCTGTCTGTCTCTCTGCGCTGTATCTCCATCGCGGGACGTGCAAGCGGAGCAGCCGCGCTCCTCCTCGCCCAGCCAGGGAGGGTGGCACCGCGGCATCCCCCATCTGAGGTGGCACCTACGGGAAGCCCCCTGCCACGCCATCTGGGGGGCACCCCCTGCCAGGCC
>NW_010223145.1:0-4252 GCF_000695765.1 Mesitornis unicolor | reverse complement strand
CCGAGCGATTCTGTGATTCTGTGATTGTTGACTGCATAGCAATAGGAAGGCTGGAGAGTGCCCCCTCTTCCACTTCAACCCTCCCATAACAGCCTTCACCTGCTGCTTAAGATACACTTCTACAAGTTGGAAGGTGTAAATTTTCAAAACCCTTTCAGGTTAAGAGAACCTAGAACATAGATTTTCCACCTCCCAGACAATGGTGTTACCCACTAGACTATTATGCAGAAAAGCAAGATTATATTAGGATGGGCACTGGTGTTGCCCCATGGCATTATCTTTTTATTATTTTTAAGAGCTATTCCCACTTCACAGGCATGTATCATCAGAAAGTTAAACAATCCGGATCCCAAGTAGTAGGAGTAACCTAGTATTGCTTATAGCATTCCTACACAATCAGTGGAGGAACCTCTGGAGATCTTCAGAGAAGCCAGTTTTTGATCAAGGACATTTTAGTAAATATGGCCAGGTAGCCTAGAACAACATTTTCTGTCCCTTTTCCTCATCTTTCACACACCTCCTGTCTTGATGCCTTCATTAAATGTGAAGCAATATCTACTAGGTCATTACTTCTCCTTTAGTGAAAGCAGATTAGAGAAGAAGTTGGCAAAAACATCCACAGGTATTTAAATGACTGTGTCAAAAACTGGGGTGTTGAGACATGTTCAACTAGACATCTGAGTGTTAGGCTGGGTTTGAAAAGACCTAATCTCAATGTGCAGTCACATACACAAGTGTCCTGATCTTCAGATGTTTGCATTCTGTTAGGGGGTAGATTTTTCATACGTGCATACTCAGTTTCTGCTTCAGTAAAATGAAAGAAGTTTTCTCAGTGTTTCCATTGCTGTTCCAGTCAGCTATTAGAATTGTTTCAAATTGTTCCCATCTTGCTTTAAGAAGGTATGAGGAGTACAGCAGCTTATTTATAATTATTCTCCATTGGCATTGTTTGTCCACTAACATGCTCCTTCTAGATGATGTTTCTCTCATTTAGAAAAGAATAGTAGGCCTCCTACTAAGGACCCTGACTGCCTTTAAGGGATGCTTTGAGAGATACAAGTGAAAAACACTAAAAACAACTAGATAATACTGATTTTATGTAGTAGCATCTTTCCTTCAAAAATAACCCACTTATATGTGCTCTAAGAGATCAGCTCCTGCTCTCTTATATTGCTTCATAGCCTTATCAGTAAGCATAAAGAAAACCACTATAAACAGGTGTCTATTTTGGCACATAGATTCAGCCCAAATAGAGAGGGGATAGAAAAAGGGGATTATGAAGACAACAAAACATTTAATCTTCTACATGAACAGATACTTTGTAAATGTTATAGAAGGTTTCATTTTTACATTTCTTTATTTTTAACTAAACTTTTTCACCTTGGTCTGGAAAAGGAAAGTTAAAAATGCCATAATCCAACTTCATAAAAATAAGTTTTAAAATGATGGAAAGTAAAATGTAGATTAAATCACTTTTGTTCCAACTTAACCAATTTTTCATTTCATTTCACTTTATTAATCCAGGTTGTTTTACTTTCTGACAATAAAAAATACCTTACTTCTGCTGCTCACAAGATTTTAACATCACCGAGAGACTTTTCTGTCATACTTCAGAGTAATGAAAATATTTGCAGACATGCAAAAACATGCTCTGTATGTGGATGTATGAGGATTATTTTAGCATTACTTTAGAAGATGCAATGAGGATAAAACGATACATAATTGCAGCTAATTTTTTGGTTGTCAAGATTCAGTGTCTTGTTTTAGGCCTATTGCTACTGGTTTTGATAAGATTTAATTGGAAGATTACATGCTGGTGCAACAGTTTTTTGTCCAAAATTATCTTTACTTGCTTGGAATGGAATTTAGGACTTAAACAGGCTAAAGAAGAACTCAAATTTCAAGACCAGGTCAGAAAAATCATGTAAATCTGCAGCCATCACTCTTTAAGAGACTGAAATGATAAAGACCACACAAATTGTTTCATGAAAGATCTTCAAGCAAAGCTTAATTTTGTGCCCTTTGGAGAACTGTGGTTTCTTTCTCTTAACAAAATCCTTGTCTATGTCAGTGACTGTTCTCTCTCTAAAACAAAAAAAAAATTACGTGGTTTTTTTTTTTCCCAACTGTAACCTACTCTGCAAATACAAACATTCTGAAGACTTATTGCACTCTTACCAAGGTAATAAAAAAATGATCTTTGAGCTGTTGCAGCACTGGAATCTCAGCAAATGCAAGAAAGGAAGACTTTGCATCCAGCAAGGCTGGTTGCAGCTGTGCTGGAATTGTCCAGTGATACAGGAAAGGGATCACTTGTTAACACAAAATCTGAAGCTGCTTCTTTAGTTCAATGCTTTTCAATCCACACTGCTCTAACATAAAGCACAATATGAAGTTTATTACACATACACAAAAATTCAGAAGCAAATGTAGAACAATTTTATTTTTTTCTATCTAGCCTCAGTGGTTAGCAGGTGGACAGCATGTGATTTTTGTATATTTCAAAAAAATTTGTAAATGTTTAGTCTATCCATGTAAAGTCTTAAGAAAAAAATCCCCTCATTTTCAAAAAACATTTCTGCATGAAATTTTGATGCTTCTGTATAAGTGCTAATTTGGGGTTATCCAGAGTAATGTGGCCTATAGCTGCCAATTGAAACATGAAGTGTTTAGAAAAAAATGTGCATATTTAATCTGTCATGGTTTTCAGAGAAGCATCTGCAGTTTGTTTTATTGTGGTATTTACAGACATATTCAACTTCTTTCTTCAGCAAGTATATCTTTCTTTTGTAACTAAAACTGGCATATAAGTTTCCATGTACAATATAGTGACTGATCTAGACGAAGCATTACAGATAGTTTGGACCGGACATAACTGGATCTGAAAAGATGATCACAAAAATATCTAGGTATAGGTAAAGCTCCTTAACATGGATAAGATACATATTTTCACATGGTGCAGAAAGCTGAGTGGTGGCCTGTGCTTCTAAATGTTTTGTAAATAGTTTGGACCTCTGCTGCAGTTTGCAGAACTGTTTATAGAAAATCTCTCCATGACAGACACACCCAGAAGATCACCAACACTGCTGGAACCAGAGTCAGGAATCACATGCTTCTCCTGCCTATGCCCTAGTTCAGTTTCTGGCTAGTTTTTATCTTTCCTTTCTTTTTTTTCTTGTTCTAAATCTCCCCAAAGGTTTATGTCTTGTATCTTACCTTATCGATAGTTTAGGACATACCCTCTTCTCAAAAAAAACCAGAAAACTTGGTCAATTTTAAGTGGTTTGTTGGTATGCAGAACTCAAAGCTTCACAAGTGAAAACTGTGTGTACTTCCTTAGCTTTGTTTTGCACCTGAGGAAACGTACCAAGCAGTAAGTGCAAGACTGACTGCAGAGGTGCTTGTGGCTGCTGTCATGCTGATTCAGTGTAAATCCATTTTCAATGGTGCCTCTTTTGGTGCAGAACTGGATGGCAACATCCACCGAGCTCAGGTATTTAAAAGGGGGCTGTGGGGAGGGTGACCGCCAGAGGAATCCTGCCCAATGCAGCCAGGCCAGGGGAGAAAGCACAGGCTGTTTGAGACGACCTGTACAGATATGGTAATTCCTGTGCTCACCCCTCTTCACAGAGGTGGTTGACTCTGGGCTTTCGACAACTTCTCTAACATGAGCTCCCCAAATTGCCAGGACTCCCTCCTAGCCCCAGCATATCATTGTTAATCATTCAACATGCCTTTTACCAAAAACAGTCATGGAGATCCCCAGTAGGGCTTCTCTGTGTTGTAAAAGCCACTACAAAAGACTGGTTTTGCCCCATGGAGGGTATCACCAGGCTGGCTACTCAAGCTCTTGTGGCTGTGTTGTTACTCTGCCCCTGCCAGTATACTGACTAGCAAGGCTTCTACAGCAGTACTTGACCCCTGCTTGCTATCAGGCATGGGTCAGAAATGTAATAGGCATAGGTGTAGTGGAAAACTTTGAAATAACTTTTAAATTTTGTGGTTTGTGTTATTTTTTAATGGTGAACAACTCATTGAGATGGAGATGTACAGCATTTTACACAAGTAAAATTATTAGTGTCCTGAACTGATTAGTGTAGCTAACAAATATGTCTTATTTGGGCTTCCCTTGGTGGCAGTCTGAAAACATTTAAAGAGGCTGCAGCTGGCCTCCTCTGAGGAGACGGCCTCCTCAGTAAGCAGCTCATCGGTGCCAGCTGTGGTACAGAATCACAGAATCGCTCGGTTGGAA
>NW_010223144.1:0-4379 GCF_000695765.1 Mesitornis unicolor | reverse complement strand
TATATATATATATATATGTATATGTATGTATGTATATGTATACACCTACACTATAGTCTGGACATCTGACCATGATCAAATCTAAGCTATTTGGGTCAAACCCAAATATCAGGCTAACCTGTACCTAGAGTTTTATTTTCTGCTTTGGCTCATGAAGCTTTTCCGAAAAGATACAACTAGATGTACCTGATCTGTCATTAACCAGGTGTGTCTGGTCTAATATTATAGGAGAGAAAAACTTTATGTTGTAGATAGCAAGAAGGGTGCTTGTAAGCAAGACCTATGCTTAAGGAAGTCCTTTTACATGATGTGCTGCCTGGCTACAGCCCAGTACGGTGGCTCCACCTCCATCACGTGATCCAGTGTGTCAGACAGGCATCTGTCACATAACCAGACCCACAGGATCTCTTGTTGAACCTTGGGAAGTCTTGGAAAAACAAACTCTTCATCTCCTTAAGCCATTAGGGAGTGAAATAACTGCTTGGGAGGTGAAAGAGGCCATGGCAGCACAGCATGTCTTCACATGCCCCAAGTGAAAATTATACCCACAAAAGCTGCCACTGCTGTTTCAAGTTTGGAGCATTCTCCAGATCACTCATGGTTAATACTGTGGAATGTTTCAGCTGTGTTTGTAGTCACCAACGTAGGGTGGAAAACCAGTCCATAATTTTCTACCCACTGTTTATAAATGCCGTATGTTCATAATGTGGGTTTTTCTTTTTCCTTCCCATTGTCTTGATATAGTCTGACTCAGATTGGGGCGGTGTGGAGGGGGATGTATTTTTAATGTTATTATACCATGGGAGGAGGGGGTTTTATTTTATTTATTTGAGTTTTGTCTGTGTGGCTTATTTTCCAGAGTTACTTCTACAACGATGACACATTTAACTTCAACTATGCCCAAGCCAAAGCTGCCATGGGCAATTTTAGTGAGGCTGAAGAGGTATGCATTTACTTTCTTTAAAAAAACAGTGGAAACAGTTCTCATATACTCCCCTCTTTCCTTCCTTTTCTCCAACCAGATCTTCATGTTGGTTGAAAATAAGCAGGTTGGGTGGAACATAATCTTCCCCTTCTCAGAGGAACTGAAACTCCCAGTGAACACTATTCAGAAAAGATTATCTTGCTAATCTTGTAATGTGATGTATATGGAGAGTCATGCTGCTTGTGGTGCATCACAAGAGTGCTTGCAGCTATCTCTAATTGATCAAAGAATGCCCTCTTAATCAGATTTCCTATGCTTTGTCTGGAATCCCAGGCAGTCTTATTGTTCAGTCTGACTAGGGCATGCTGAGTAAAAGACACTGAATAGTTAAGAGCTTCTAGGTGTCCCTAGAAATTTGTGTTTAAAAAAACCCAAACCTTCCTCTGGGAGATGTGGGAGGAAAAGAGGAAGTGCTTACTATCTTATTCAGCAGCATCCAAATGCAGCTGGAAGAGATTAACTTCTACACGCAGCATTTTTGGTGTCTATGTGCAGTAGAAACTTAATTACAACTAAAATATGCAAAAGCAAATAGCTATTATGAAGATGGAAGCAACATTTTCCACAAGACCAGAAAGAAGACAAGCCAAGGGGAAGAAAAAATAGCCACATAGTCTAAAGTGAATCATATAGGTTTGGTTGGTTTGGTGGTTTTTTTGGTTTTTTTTCTGTCTTTCTAACTTTTTAACTCTTCAGATTTCTTGACAACAGAGCCCCCCTGGGGTTCTTCTTTCTTTCCCTGCCCCCCTCCCCCCCCAGCACCCACTCCCTTAATTTCTGTCACCTGAAATTGCATCTCTCTTTAAGAAAAATATCCAAGACTGTCAGGCAAAATTGATATATGTTTCAATTCACCAAGCTTGATTTAGTTAGCTTAATGAAAATGCAGGTGAGTATCTTAAAACTATGCTAGCAGGCTATGCTGATAAAAATGGTAATGCTGTAAGTAAGCTTTAGCTGCAGCCAGGCAATAAAGAAACACAAAGGTATAAACTGGTGTTAATCCACATTTTTCCTCTTCTGTTCTTACAAATGATTTTACATGAACTTGTGTTATGTAGCTGATGCATTTAAATAACAGGATTACGTAATTAAATTTATTAGTCTGTCCTAATGTCTGATCTTTGCCTGTGATGATACTTTCATACAAAGATCACCCTTCCCCAGTGTCTCAAACTTCTAAAATATTGCCAGATATAGCACTTATTGACTTACTAAAAAGCTTACCTCCCTGGACATAATTAATACAACCTATGATAAAGTGTTACTTATGCTGCTGCTCTTTTTAAAATTTCTTCCCCACCCCCAGAATTAAGGGTCAGCAATGTTTAACCAATAAAAATATCAGTAATTTGTGAAACTCACTGTTCCATTATGTACTTCTGCTCCTATGAAGGTATTTTGAGTTTTGGCAGTAGCATCCTAGTATAGTTACAAATATGCCTGCAGAGAGGCATAAATAGCTTTCTTTTTTTTCTGTGAGTAACACCAGAGTACATTTTAAAATGTTTAACCACCCCCCACGCTTCCCTTTAGATATAGAATGTAGTAAACCTGTATTTGTACAGTAAGTTACCAAAGATTAATGTTTTGCCTCGGAACCTTATTGAAACCCAAATGGTTAGAAGTGGCTTATTGCTGACCTGGAATGATCTCTGGCATGTATGGGAAGGAAAGGCTCATATATATGTGAAACTTCTGGTATTTCAAGAAGATGCTAATGTAATTGCTTGCATTGCTTTCTAAACAAATGCTTTCCAAATAGCTTTTCCCACAGGCCCAGTGCTCCTTTGTGCTGTTTGTGTTGCATGGCCGCCCACTGGCACTTGTTCAGAGCAGGCCGCACCCTCTGCACAGCTTGGCATTCTGCAGCTGCAGAAGTCCCTCGATAAGCATGGCAGTGTTTGAATCCTCCATCTCCCCGACACAGAGGGATGCCCCTGCACTCCACTTGCATACCCTAACTCTTCTCATGAAGCAGTTGTTCGTGTGGCTTAAGCCTTAGCTGCATGTTGAAACGAGGCAGGTCTGCCTTCTGTTTGTTTAAAAGTACATGCATGTATAGTCTTTTATTTTCTGTCTTCCTGCAGGTGTTCCTTTTGATCCAGAGTGAGAAGATAAAGAATGATTTTGTTTACCTTAGCTGGCTAGCTCGCTGCTGTGAGTCACTTTACCCTCAACATTGCAGAATACAGATTGTCCTCTATTGCATCAGTCTTGGCAATCCACTTTCTTAATTGAATTTAATGTTGTAGGTGGATCCAGGACTGTGAAAGTGAAAAGCTGTTTGCAGTGGTTATAGTGTGGGTGGTTATTGCACCTTTCATACATCTAGCTTTAGTAAACAATTACCGCTTCCGTGCAGCACTGTTACAGTTCTGTCAATGCAGCTTTGTCCTAACCAGTGAACCTTTTTCTTCTCAATTGTCTACTCAATCACTTGAGTGAAGATTTTCTGTCTTACAAGACTGAGTTACAACTCTAAAATGTTCAGAGTAAAACATAAAATAGAAGCACCCATATGGGGTCAGGCCCAAGGGTCTGTCTAACTCCAAGAGCAGCCAATGTCAGATGTCTAGGGAAGAGAAGAATCGGGCAAGCATATGTGGTAGTTTTCTTCCTACCATGTTATTCTTCACATTGTCCAAACTCCTGTGCCTGAGGGATGTCCTTTATAAACTCCAGCATATTTTTTTCTTCCATAAACTTTTCCATTCTTCTTTTGAAACCAGATTTTTTTTTCTGTTTAATACTCTGTAGCAAATTTGACTTAGTATTTCCAAGTCAGTTTTTGAAACATTGCAGACTACACCTCAGTATAGATACAGCTGCAACACCACATGCAAAATAGTATAGAGGTGGGCTTTCTGAGACCCCCTAGGCTATTTTGTTTTCCTGACAGTGCCTAAAACAAAAATGTTCTCTTATCAAGCAGTTTTCAGTAGTTGTGCTTGGAATGTAAATATTTATCTTTTGGGACATTATACCATATGGCAAATGTGGTCAACATCTCTAACATGATATTTCCAGACAGGCATATCACACCTATGGATGTTTATCCATGACTAGTTTAGGACATGACAGTTTATTTCCTTTTTCATTAAGCTGCAGTACCTGGTTGTGTTAGTGTTTTATATATGAATATTCTATGTGAATTTTTTGGATGGGAGAACTCCCATTGCAAAGGGAAGTCATAGTTGTTCAGTAGACGGTGTCCCTTTGATTCTGTGCTATAGTAGTTCTCTGACATATATCTGGGGATGCAGAACTCTTTGAAGGTGCTACGTATTATACAGGAAGTAGAATTAACACCATTTTATCAATTACAAATCTTCTAGCTCTTTCATAAGAGTTGCTGTGTATTCTTGAGTGTGCCTTTTGCCATTCTGAATTC
>NW_010223143.1:0-4361 GCF_000695765.1 Mesitornis unicolor | reverse complement strand
GGTCTTCTCCCCAGTCTTACCAGCAGACGAGAACACGACTGGTGGGGCCTTTCTCAGGAAACCAGTGCCTCCAGCTGCCTCTTCCAAAGCCAAACCTGAGTTTATCAAATCAAGCACAATTATTTGTGCTTCTGCACTTCTCGTCCTTGGCAGCTGCACCCATCTGTCAAAACAGACTCTGCCTTTGACTCTACCCTCTTCTAAACGTACTCAGCTTGCATTGGTAGGCTGAAGCATCTGTGGTTTCTACCTAAATTAAAAAAATGGTAACTTTTTTGTCTGAAGTCACTGGAGACACTGATGTGCTGTGTCTGCTCCCAGTCCTCAGCTTAGCTTTGGAAGGTGTAAACATTTCCAATTGGAACCAGACCAGGTCCCGTTCTGAAATAAACTTTGATGTTTTTTTCTTTAGGACTCAACACGATTTACTGGTCTTTTGGGTGCTGGTGTAAGGTAATTGAAATGCGCCTGCTGTGACCAGACGTGTTGTGTTCTCCAGTGGTTTCCCAGCTTCTGCCACACGTGAGAGATCATGCAAATAAGTTTAAGAACACCACACTGGCAATCCCCCACTCCCATCTTCTGTCATTTAACCTATCAGAACAAAACCACTCTTCAGTTTGGGGTACAAAAGCACATTTTAAAGAAGTAAATGTCACTTCATATGTAGACCTTACTGGTTGCCACCAGATCAGCCAGCAGCGTGCTGTGAGTTCCTCCCTCAGCTGGCGGTAGCTAAGCCTTCCTGTGTTTGCCTTGAAAATGCAGTGTGCTGTGTGTAAAGCATAACACACCTTGTAATCACTGCAGGATAAGAGTTACCTTAGCATTTTGCCCTGCGAAAAGCATATACTGTGAGTTCCTATACCTGCTGCTGAAGACGCTGCCCTTTGGGGGAAACAAGAGCGTTTGGACATTTTACTGAAGTGTTAAGCCATGTTACAAAGCATATGTGAACAACGTGTGATTTCACAGTACCGCGCTGTTTAGCAATACCTGTGGAATTCTGCATTTGTGTGCTGATCTGATAACTGCAGAGCTGGGCTTTGTGATGACCTTGGTGAGCGTTCAAATGATCTGTGAAATCAGTTTCATGAAACAACCACTCTTTGTTTTCCACAGCGATGAGGAGTTTTGCAGGGACAGGGAGACTGACCTGTGCAGGTGATAAAGCTGTCCTGGTGCTGGAAGCTGAGGTATCAGTTTCCAGGCTGTGGGCCATGGGTTTTGAGGAGGCTGGGAGAGTATTTTGGGAAGATCACATTATGTATTTGTGCTATTGTTGATGCCGTCCCCGAGAGCGTGTTGGTGATGGCCGCAGGATACGTGATTTTGAGGACCCCCTGTCTCCCCCAGTGTGGCTCAGCTGGGAAGAGGAGGTGAGACTGAGGCATTGTCAGTGATGGGTCATGCACAGGGGCTGTGTTGCAATAACCAAGATCTTGTTTCTTCTGGTGGATGAACTCAAATATTTGCTGACATTGGTGGTACTAGTGGAATTTAAATGAAGCTGAAACCTTTTGAGGAATCCCTTTGCCAGGATCTGTCATCTACTTCAGTGACAAATCTGGCAGCTTTAGATTTGCATTTATTTGCCACCACCCTGCATGCCTATGTTTAGCAAATCTCTAGTCACTATAATTATAATCTATATACAAGAAATCAGACAGTTTTTATTCCTGTAGCTGGGACTGGAATAACTGAGCAAAGCTGTACAATCACGTCAGCGTTGTGTAATTTGCTCCTTCTGCATGTGTTGTCCTGTCTGCATGGAAAAGTAGAGCGTAAGAACTTTGTGCAAGTAACACATTTATTTATGGACTGAAAGACGTGGATTGAAAGCGATGTTTTCTGGCAGGCAGATTGCAGAAGCAGGAATTCCGAGTTCTCATCTCCACCCTCACCCCCACTTGTAATAATGTGGAGCAAACCACTTCACCCCTCTGACCACTGTTCTTTTCCTCACTTTTAAAGGAAAATTGGTGTCCCTCAGGGTCCCCGGGTGATGAAAAGCCAGCACAGCTCCGAGTGTTACTGGTACCACCGCTGTGATTTCAGTCATTCCTGATGTATATCCAGTACTCAGATCTTCTTTCTTGTTCTTTCCAGAGCCTCATATTTCCTGCTCTGGTCTTACGTTTCATACCTGCTGGATTCCTCCTGCTGTCTTCTATTTAAAATGAGGTCCAGAGGATTCATTTTGTATTTAGATTTAAGTTTTCCCTCACGGCCATACACTTTAAGCTGTGGTTCACAAATATTTTAAATGGGAGTCTAATTCCTGGAGGCAATTTAAAAGTCAGGTCCTGCATTAGCACTGGCTTTCTGGAAGGTTTTGTTGAAACTCTCTGAGTTTTCTGTCTATGTTCCATAACCATAAAGAGTTCTGGTTTTAAGATACAATGTGGCAAAGTAAATGATACAATGATTTAAGAACAGAGTATGCTTATAGCAATGCTTCACATAACTGTGCTGCTTGTCTGTGAAAGGAGAGAGCAGAGTTACTACAGCCTGGAAATTATTTAAATTGCTGATTTTACTAATTAAATCAGAAAGCAAGAAATGTTTAAAGCATGATCTTTTCTTTGCTAAGTATTCATATGATTCAGATTTCTCCTTTCATTATAAACGGTTCTCATTACAAGGTGCTAATATTACCAGATAGAGTTTTTAGACTAAATCTGAAGCATGCTTTTCTAACACCTCTGGTAGCTGCTGTCTGTTTAAACACCTACATAGCTAATGTACAGAATTTAAAATGTTTAATTTTTAAAATTCGTGACTCGTGCAATTCTCTACCAGTTTGGTTTGTTGATTTTTTTTTTTTCCCCTTCAGAGTGAATGGTGTCAACTTGTGTTAGAGTAAGACTTGGAAGCCAACTAAAATGCTTTCTGAAATACTTGAAGTATTGGATAGATGGGGAAAAAAAGCTTCCATCAAAATGTTTTGCATTTGAAAATCAACTGCCTTTTGTTAGCAGAGGAAGTCTTGGCAGTTTGTGTTGATGAACCATGATGCTCAGTGCTAAATTTTAAGGTTGTAAAACGTTCTCACAGTTTTTTGTGTGAAGGATTTGAATTTTTGAACTGCTGACCTTGCCGTGCTATGGCAAATTTAACGCTTGGTTTCCCGACAGTGGAAGGCTTCATATCTAATGTTACCAGTCTTTTATTGAAGGGTCAGGTGAGACTGTTTAATGTTGGAAAACAGAATTAGAAGTGGCGTTTGAGCTCCAGCAGTGCTTTGGGTTCAGGCAGTTTCCCTCCGAGGTGGCTGCTGGAGGACAGGGTGAAGGCAGATGGAGCCATGTCCCAGCCCGTGTGGTGACCAGGCTGGGGGACAGCTCTGCCCTCCTCAGCACCCCCATGGCACCCACAGCAGAGCTGTGTGAGTGCTGTGGATGAGGCTGCTGGAGCCCATGCCCAGGCGATTCTGCCCAGGGTGCAGATTTCGGTGCCTTGTGTGACTGCCGGCACTGTGCCATGGGAGCCATCCAGCCCCTGGGACAGCCGCACCCGGAGCTCTGCTCTGCCGCGCTGTCACCCTTCTCTGTGTCTGTTCGGATTTTTCTAGAAAACTTTTCTGCTTTTTGCTGTATTCATTCAGCTTTGTCTGTGGATATGGACATGATGAACCCCTTTGCTTGTGTGGGTGAGAGCTACAGCTCATGTACATACTCTCTTGCTTTTCATTGTCTAAGTGTTAGGAAGAAAAACCTTTGGTTTTTTTATGTTTTCCATCAATCTCGCCTTCTTAACACATTGACAGTGTTTATGTAGCTTTACGGTAGAGAGAGCGAGCTCTGGGCTATGGTGGGCTCTGGTGACAAAGTGATGTGGGTAATTCTGCTGTTTGTGCAGAAAAGGGTTGTGCATTCATTTCATTTCTTTATTTTCCTTTTTCCTGCAGTTCTCTACGTCCAGTGATTTTCTTCATACTCCAAAGTTAAGGCCCCCTCAAGGAGCACCAGCCAGTGACGAGTTTTTTAGTGGAAGAAGACCTTCAAGGAATTTATTTCAGAATAGTATAGATTTTAACTCTGAGCGTTCCTCTCTTTGTGCTGGTAAGTGTTAACACAGAAAAGTGTCTGATTTGCCCTTTGCAAAATAGATGTAGAAGAACCCGAGTATTAATTCGTAGCTTCATGAGCATGGTTTATCGTTTGTTGATTCTTTGTTTTGTTATTTTGTTATTTATTTACTATAAAGTAAATCGCAGATCGAGCAGTAAACCTAAGAAGACACAGAATTTCACAGACTTTTGAGCAGAAATAGATTGTTGGCTTGAATAGCAGTTATTATTGTAACAGGTTTGCTGACAAGAGTCAGATGACAGTGGCGGCAGGGTAGGAAATACCAAG
>NW_010223142.1:0-4339 GCF_000695765.1 Mesitornis unicolor | reverse complement strand
AGGAAGGGGAGGGGAGAGGGAGGGACCGAGAAGTTTCTAGAGAGGCCGCCTGGCTGCTGCAAAGCGCTCGGGCGTGCCAGGGGCCGGGGGTGAAAGTGCGCGGCCCCCCTGGGGGTGGAGCGGCCATCGCCAGCGGGGCGGGGAAGACAGCTGCCCTGCGGGGTTACATGGCGAGGAGGAAGAGGAGGATGATGGTGAAGAAGAGTTTATTCACAAGAGGAGAGGAGCGTGCGCTTTTACAGCGCTGGGCAGGTGTGCCCACCTCTCGCAGGTGGTGTAGGGGGGCTTGGCCCAACAGCGAGTAGAAGCCGCTGCACCCTGCCCTGCCCTGTCCGAGGGAAGTTTGAGCTGCAAATAGCATAAAACTAACCCTCCCGTCACCTTAGTATTAGCAGTGCATTACAGGGGCGTGTGGTAGCTTGCTTTTTTCCCACCACGTACTTGTGGATGATGGCAGGAAAGGTCATGGGAATAAGCATGGAAGATACATGCCGGCAGCAAGCGTGCAGCCTGCGGAGCTCAGGCATCCCTTGGCTTGCAGGGCTAGGGACACTGTTAGAAACCATGTGCTTGAAAAAGGCTTGTTACCCTGGACCAGGAAAGGTGAAGACGTGCTTAGGGCGCAGACCGTAAGCCCTCTTGCCTTGACCACCTGTATCCTTTGGGGTAAGTAGCACCATTTTGTGCTTTGACATGCTGCTGGAGTATTTGGGGATGCATCAATAAAAAGAGATGCTCCCTCTGAATATGAAGAGCATTAGTGCAAATGTAGAGGAATTAGCAGGTTCTGGGCTTACTCAGCAGCTGTACAGACCTCACAAGCTGTATGCTACATTTATTTGCACCTTCCAATGGTGTAAAATCAGACCAGGACCTTGTCCATCATTTCAGGCATAAAAAAAACCTAAAGCAAAAGCATTATGCACATTCCACCTTCCATTGCAAGCTATTAATATGGGCTCCTGAGGCCACCCTGTGCAACTTCGCACACTTCCCACCTCAGCCCACATCTTCCTGCTGCGCCTTCCCAGCCATTCTTGAACTTTCCCCTCTCTCCTCCTGCTTTCCCGACGGGCCCTGCGTGGGCGGGCTGTCACACAGCCACCGTGCCTGCTGCAGTTGCTCCTCTGCACTGTCCAAAAGAGACCTGGGGCTGCACAGCCACGGCAAGATTACACACACCCTGGGCAGCTGAGGAGAACACAGGTCTCTGCTTGTTGTGCACCTTCTGCTCTTGTATCTTCAGTGTGATGTTTGGTCCTTCAGTAACAAAACTGGTCACTGAAAGTAAAAGGAAGGAGGTTCACAGGCTGGTGTCCAGTGTTCCAGAATTGCTTTTCCAAACCACCTTGTTGTCTCGGCATTGGCCCATGCAATGCAGACATCTAAGTTCAGAAGGGATCTCTGAAAAGCTGAGGAAGGTTTGGCAGCAGTATGTGAGATTGCCCTGTGAGTATGCATGTTGCATCTGTCCTAACTCTGCATGCAACCTGGGGTTCTATGCCAGTATAAAGCTGTGTGTCTGCGCAGTGATTCCAGCAGCCTTAGGTTGGCTCTGCTGATGCCAAAAAAAAAAAAAGTGGCAAAAGAGCCCAAATAAAGAACCTGTAGTTACTTCAGCAGGTGACTGTAAACTGTAAAATCTACAGGTTTCCCCTGAAAAAGACCATGCTTCTCAACCCTGAGCAAATGTACACTTTGGTGCACTTTTAAACTGACTAAGTAGGGAGAAGGTGGAGAAAAAGAATTGTGGTTTCTTCGTCTAGAAGCTTCTAGCTGCTGTCAATTTGCAATTTAACATGGGTGCGTTATTTGGTTGCAGATTAAATCTGTAGGAGGTACAAAGCTGGTTCTGTGCGTAGACCCTAGAGCCTGATATGCTGAGGAACACAGAAGCATCTACGTTGGTTCTCGTCTAGCAGGTCTAGCAGATCTTGTTAGAGGAGGCAGAGCAAAAACTTAGGAGATACTTCATCATCTCTCCCCTAACTAATGAGTCTCTGTGGTACTGAATTTACATTCTCCAGTCAGCACTAACACATAAGTACTCTGCACTCCCAATGCATTGGGTCCAACCTCTCTTTTCACCTAGATTTACTAATAATAAACCAACTACATCTTGATTTAAAATAAGTTTTTGCTGGTCATCTGCCTTATGTTTGACAATAAAGTTTCTGTCTGGGACTACTACTTTTTCAGCTGTATGTTGTATACTTCATAATCCAGCATTTAAAAATTGCAGCATGTAGAAATGGTGCCAAATTAGCTGCGACTGCCCAACATGCTAGAACCAAGTTTAGGAAAGTGGTAAGTAGCATAAAGGAAAGGAGATCTTCCAGTGGAGATCTCTTACAGGTGTTATAGATACCATATATTTTCAGCCTTTTCCCTGTTTTCAACATACCAGTGCAAACTCTTGCATAAGTAATTTAGACCCAGTACTGCAGGCTATGTCCCTTAGTAACTTTTCAAAGGCTGCTTAGTATTGTTTAAGGGCCTCCCTTAGGATATAACACAAAAGTTGAAAGCAAGCTGTATGTGGAGGGCTTTATGGAAAAGGGAGCAGAAATAGCAGAGTAAAGGCAATGTTTTAGGTGATTCAATGCTGTAATGCTTTTGCTAGGGTACGTATGGGTGGAAGGCAGGTCAAAAGAGTCTCCCCTGTCTTTTAAGCCTTGTTTTAAGCCTCTTTTAAGGCATGTTTCTAGTACCACAGCACAGAGAGGAGCCTTAATGTCATGTTATGTCAAGTCATACAGTAAGACACAATTTTGAAACTAAAGACAGTAACTAAGCAAGGGGGGGGAAATACAAAGGAAGTATTTCAGAACTTGGTGGGTACACTTAGGAGAGTTGAAAATCAAAATTTTGGCAATTGCTTTCAGGCAGAGTGAAAGGCAAGTGAAATGGTTGCCTAAAATAGCAGAGAATAGCCTGGACAGTAAAACATCCTGAAAAACAACTAATTGCAGCAAGAGTCTGGCACAGCCTCCCAGGACATGAAGCCTATCTGAAGCTGCCCTGCAACGTGCTAGATTTATGAATAGGTTTCTATAAAGACTTGCCAGAGATAACGAGGTTTGGACATAAACCATGAAAGATGGTGTAGGGCAACACAGCTCAGCTGTTGCTTTGTTCACAGGTGCTGCACAAGCAGAGGCAGGACTTGGGGTGGCCCAGCCAGCCCATCAAGAAGGAAGGACCTTTGGGGAGCTGTCAAAGGGTGGATGTCATGGGTATGCCATGGCTTCAGTTACTGTGTAGGTTGACCAAAGTCCTGCCATGACAGGCTGTGGCTGGAGGTTCACTTGCCCAGTTGTGTGGATCAAGCTGGCAGAGTCACACAAACAGGAATAAGACGTGAGGAATACAGATCTGTACAAGCTCATAAATGACAATATGAGATTGAAGAAGCAAACAGAAGAACCAAAAAAGGAGCAACCCTGAATATTCATTTGTGATTGGAACAACACCAGAGCCCAGGCTCATCACTGGGTGCATGCTTGATTGGTTAGAAAGGGCCAAGCATGGGGCATAAGAAAGGAATGGAGACGGAAGCCATGCGCTCTGTGTCGACTCAGAGTTACCCCCAGCTGGCAAGTGGACCAACAGCCCAACCATCAGCAGGGATGCCCCTGGTGCCAACTGCCAGGGAAGATGTGTTTCCACCCAGTACGCCTCGAGTGTGGTGAGGACATTCCTGGAGAAACTATTACTGGAGGGATAGCTCACAGGACATAGGTGAGAGCGATAATTTGTTATTTGAAATAAGGCCTTAAAACATCGATTGATTGTAGTTATATATCTAACTACAGTAATGAAGAACTAAGTAAACTTGTTACTTTTTTTACTTGGCATACATTTCTTCTGAGTGATTGCTTGATTAGTCTCAGAAGCCGAAAGAAACCCCTAATGCTCCTCTGTTGGTGTGTCACACTTATGCCAAGTTGGAAAAGAATATGATTTAAGAGATATGGGATAGCTTGTAATACTTCTGCTGGTTGCATTATAAAACATAACAGTGCATAATAAGGAGGAAGAGATGTTCAGTTTATGCGAATTGCACATTTTTTTACTGCGATAAGTGGGGCTACGCTTGAAGGTCTACAGCCAGGCACAAACCTTCATCGATCTCATTCTACGCCATTGGTTGTCCTTGTATCCCTGCTTTCCCTTGTTTCCCGGTAGTATGTGGAAAAGCAAGTCCTGCGCTGGCCTTTTAGTTTAGAAGGACTAAAGTTGCTGGTTTTCCTTATCCTTTACCATGTCACTGCAGTCTATAGTAGATTGGCATGGCCCACGTGCAGAGATCATTACAGAATCACAGAATCACAGAACG
>NW_010223141.1:0-4276 GCF_000695765.1 Mesitornis unicolor | reverse complement strand
TTGATATGCCTTGAGATGGCGCCAAGGATAACGTTGAACCCTTGTCTCTTTCTTCCCATTGCTTGCAGAGTGTAGCAGAAGCTAATTCTTTGGTTTGACAAATATCTGTTATGGATTGTTTAGGTAAACATCTTGCAGAGGATGGGCTAGACAAAGTCCTTCCAGCCATATTTTCTGTTGCTTTCATGATTGACTCGCAGCTTATTCAGAGCCTTGACTGCCTTTTGCTTTGTCATTTGTTCTGTGGTTTATTACCAAGTGTACAGTTAACCTGATGCAGTGATTCTAGACACCAGTCGAATTACATTTGTTAACATTTTCTCAGGTTAAGTCTCAGGGAAGATTTATATTGGAAGATTTCTGGGTATTCTCTAAGGGATGTATTTTTTTAATCTTTTTTTTTATAATACGAAGATTAGTTATTTCCTCTTGCTCAAATCTTATTATATCTTGGCACAATTTCCATTCTCAAGCCTCAGGTTCTGGTGTAAATTTAAAACAGTAATGATAGTAAAGGGATTATAGGATAGCTTACATTAGTATTTTTTATACTTGCAAACTACTAATAGATTTCTGAGAATTTATTTAACTCTGTTTTATTCTATTTTGAGTTGGTAGAACTCTTATTATTCTTACTGTTTCTAGTATAGACTTTATTGTTGTGATTAGAGCTGTACAGGGCTCAGAGTCATACAGGGCTCATCCCTATATAGAAAGTGATGGTCTCTGCCCCAGAAAACTAGCAGTCTTTTCCAGAGAAGGTAGAGATGGGGAAAGAAACAGAACCACAAACCTTGGTTTACCCAAGGCCTGAAGGACATAAATCTCTTCTGCTTTCTTTACTTGAGTAGATGCTGCTGTGGTGCCAGCTAGGGATTAGTGGATAGAGCTGAGAGGTAGTAAGTCAGACAAACTAGACAAAAATAACACCTGCTCCAAGACGCTGCAGTTGGTTTCATATACTGGAGCAGTATTCAGCACTTCTATTTCTAAGATAGGGTTTAGAAACAGGCAGAGCAGGTGATTGCTTATTTTGTCCCAGTGGAGGGGAGAAGTACCAGTTACCCTAAGACCACACACATCCTCCATAACCTTTTCCTACTTTCTCGTTGCATAGCCTAGTACTGCTGCTGTCTGCTCTGATGCCACTGATGGAGGAGTTGGCATCTTATCCCTGATTCCTCTCAGAGTTTGGCAATAGTTTGGCACAAGCCTGGTTTTTGTGTGTAGTAGTAGCTGTTAAGCATGATTTGTGATGTCTGCCTACAGAAAGCAGGCCTGTGTGGTGAAGGCCCTTCCCAAATCAGGTTGCAATTCCCTGTGGGCGACTGGTAGTAGCTGCTCTACAGGAGCAATTATGTGCAACATATGTAGTCCGGACCCTGCTGTATGAGGCTGCTGGGCTGAAATATTTAATGAATGAGCTTCTCCAGCCAGCTGGAGATCACTGCTCAGGTCGGCAAGAAAATGGGGGCAGTCCTCTGCCACCTGCAGCTTGACATCTGGAAAACGATGGAGCTGAATGAGTTGCAGGAGAAAGGTGGTAGCTTGCTCATTGGCTGCAAGACCAAAAGAAAAAAAAAAATTAAGAAAAGGTTTCAGCTTCCAAAGGTGAATTAACAAGGCAGTTTCTTCAGCCTAGTTAATATCCTCAACCTAGTTGCCCACCACTGCTTCTCTTTGGCAGTGCAAATCTCTTCTTCTCAGTCTGTCAAATAGGAGGAGTCTTAGGTTCAGGAGGCCGGGCAGAAGGTGTTATGTGGAAAAAGTCACTGCTCCAACAGAAATAATGACTTCATGGGATAGAGATTTATGTGCTGGGGAGGGCCCAAAAGCAATGATGAGGATGCCACAGCCATAAGGACTGAATGGCAGGAAAACAACATACTCATCCCTGGAGCCCTTGTCCCAGACTTTCTCTCTAACTCCCACTGGCTGTGCTTTGTTCCCCTTTATAGTAATTTCTCACATTCTTTGTAATTTGTCTTCTTCTCAAAATTGGCTCTGCTACTGCAACCCCATTTTGCTGTTCACAAGTGCTAAATAAAAACAAGTTATTCAGTTTTGCCTATGCTTCTGTGTCTGTTATTGCATCAGAAGGCCCTGGTCTTTCCTAGGATGTGCTTACAAACTCAGCATAAGTAATATAAAATAATAATTGCAGTTGCTTTATGATCTTGGATGAATCACCTTGACTAGAAGTCAGGGAGGTTACTTCAGGGAGGTTTCATCAGTCTAGATTACACTCAGTCTCACTGAGTGAATGCTAATGTTTTGAGGGTCTCTGCTGAAACTTGCTGTTACAGTTAGTAAGCTTTTTTATAGCTGAGGCTGCCAGTTCTGTTTTTACTCAAGTAAGTAATAGAAATGCTTGGCCCAGCAGAGTGTTTTAAATAGTTTGAGTATGTGAAATGAATTACACCTGTTATAGCTGCTCCACCTACTGTTTATGGTGTAGTAGTTGCAGTACAATGAAAATAACGACAGCCAAGGATCGTTTGGGAAGGCACTGGCAAAACTTGATGGAAAGAGTAGAACAAAATATGCATTTGCCATCTGCATCTACCCAAGACAGCCCTCTAGGGTAAGAAAGGTAGGAATGTATTAATGAGAGTAACAGCTCTGGCCAGAGGCTGCTGTCAGCTCCAAATCCACTTAAGTCTCTCATAAAAGCTGGGTAGAATGAGCATTAAACTGACATCTTGGCTAGGGGCACCAGAATGTCTCTCTACAGCTTTGGTTAAAATTGATACTGACCAGCATGTCACTTATAATTTGACCTAGCTCATAATTGACAAGATATATTTTGATCAAATGATGAATTTTAGTTTCAGGGGATCGCAGTATCTTTTCTTTCTTTGGGCTCGGTAAGGCTTCACTCTAGAAGAAGTTGCACTGGAATCAGCAGGTACTTCTCAGATGAGGGGCTATTCAACAAAGTGTGTCTAGGTGAGAAGTCAAGGCTGTTTGTAGGTGTAGTGTTGTTAAGTAAACCCTGAAAATCAACCATACCCAGCTGGCTTCCACAGCCCTTTTGCCAGCCATAGGTGGGGAAATATGGTTCTTCCTATTTCTTATCATAGTGTCCTAGGCTAGGATCTAGGCACATATATCTTCTACATACTGTACTGGTGCGACATGCAGAGTTTGCGGGGCTGGAACTACATCTTCGTCATTTTACTTCAGGCAACAGGGGAGAAATAGCTGCACTCAAAATACTGCATGCCACATCTGTTTCTTTCTTTATCTCCCTTATACTTTTTGTTCCCGCATTTATCTGTTTTCCTTCCAGTGTAATGGTTTTATTAGGCAGCAGCTTCAGAAGGTGCTTGAGAGCACATTGATAAACAAAGCAAGCAAAACACAAACCTAGCTGAAAATTGCCATTTGTATTGGCAGTACAAACAGCATAGACCTGGATGGGTGTTAATGCCAATCCTTAATGTATCCTTAATGCTTCTTTCAGAGCTGGGAGAATGTTGACAAAGAAGAGAAATATATGGCTGTTTAAAAAGGTCATAGGTAGCACTGCAATGATTTTTAAATGAAAGATATTAAAGTAGTAAGTACTAATACTTAATCAGTGACCTTGGTATTAGTCACCTGGCCTTGCTCTACTCTCTTTGTGTGGGTTCTTCTGAGTGTCTGGTTTCCCTGGTACTCCTTGAACAGCCCCATAAAATGCTGGGGCAGGACTTTGGAGCAAGTTAAGCCAAAAGGGTCTGTGGGCCAGGTGAGATGTTGTGTAAGGGGTCTTATCACTGAGAGACCTAGAAGACGTTGAGAGTGCTGGCAGTACTTTGTGCTGCAGACCACACTGTGGGAGAGAGTACTCCAAGCCTGGGTCCTCCAGCTCCTCCCTAACCCCTCCCCTTCCATAGGAAAAAAAAAACAAAGTATTGCAGTGCTTGATGATGTCTTGACATAAAAAGCATTGGGATTCTGAAAGACTCTGGTGGTTTTGCACACTGTTAACTTACACTGCTCACTGCTTGGTAAAAAGAGACAGAAAAATACAATAGAATGAATAACGGGAAGGAGCCTTAAGGAAGGATCTTAAAAAAGTAATGGCCAAAAGAATTCTTAAATGCTTCTTATGAGAGCTTAACAGGATTATAAGGATCAGGAAAATTTCCTTTCTGCCTGTTTAATGATTGTTGCCCTACTGGTCTGTGCAGTTTAACCTATATTTGAGGTCCTCTGCATCATGTTCCTACCATTCTTTGAAGGAAGCGTTACAGGTCAAGTGTTACAGAATCACAGAATCACAGAACGT
>NW_010223140.1:0-4311 GCF_000695765.1 Mesitornis unicolor | reverse complement strand
GGCAGGGGTTGGACTGGAGGAGCTTTAAGGCCGCTTTCAACCCAAACCATTCTGTGATTCTAAGAAATACAAAAGCAACAATGACTGATCTCTAATCTTGATTTTCACTGAAAGCTGACAGACATTAGTTAATTCCTCTTTGTCATGCCTCTGCTATAGTTCATGTTTTCAGAAGTGAGCATACTTCACCCCTGTCTGTATAAAACATATGTCTATATTGTGTCAATGCTTGTGGAGAAAGTACCAATTCAAATACCTATTTAGATATCCAGTGTTCTGAGCACATGGAATTGATGTATCTACTCAGATTTAGGACACTAGAGCTGTAAAGCACACTTTGTCTTTTGGACAGCCTGGATAGAGGCACTGCAAACAACACTGTGCCTCTCACCCCTGACTCCCCACTACCAACAGCAGAACAATGTTAGTATCATAATTTTTGGTGCACAGAGATTTTAAAAGTTCTTGATCACTCTCAATGAGTCTTTAGGTGTTCTCAAAAACATACTCAGATAACGCCTACTGAGGAGTTACTCAGTTGTAGGATATTACTTTGATGTGCTGTCACTTGGCTGTTCTCATTTCCACTTGCACATCAGCAGTGACCGTGCTGCAGGCTCAGCTGAGCTGACTGCAAAAGTTCTATCAATAACAGTAAGCAGAACACATGAAAGGAAGTACAAGTTATTGGTAATGGTGAACCTCAGGAGTGCTGAACTTTTAGCTCATTTACTTAAACAGTTAAATATTGCCACTTTGTAAGCTAAAAAAAAGGAAACCTCACCTAATCTGTAACATCTCACATTTTCCTTAATAAAAGCATATGTTTCCTCTTTTATCCTCCCTTTTTTGTGTGCCATAATGGTCATCCTTGGTGTGTTTGTTGAGATCCTCAGCAGCCAAAATGTATTAGAACTACCGCTAAGTAAATTAAATTGACTAAAAACGTCTAAAAAATGGCTGGCAGACCACTCCCTTTGGGTTATTTTATGCTATGCTGCAGATTTTAAAGAGTTAAGTAAACCAATTAGCATCAAGCAAGCGTACAATACCATTTTGTTCTGTAATTCTACCTGTCACGTTTTTATTTCCCATTTCATTCTCATCTTTCTTCATAATTGGATACAAAAATACTAAACTGTAACTACTTGTGCGAAGAAAGATGAGAGAAAGACCCTGAACAGATCAGCATGTACATTAGAAGCTGTGCATTGTGAAAATCCAAAGTCGGTTGGAAAGTGATGATTTGACCAATAATATACAGCACGATATATGTAACGAACTAGGAAGCCAGAAAGAGCTGAGTTGTGTGGCTTAACTGCTCCAATAGGCACTGTGTTTTACAGACCACTGCTTCAACATCTGTACCTGTATTTTCTATTGAGGAAACAGCAGTAGCCACAAAATACTCAGCAATATCCTATATATAACAATGAAGATTTGAAGACAAGGACACCGGGTTATGTATTTCATCCTTTTGCTTTACTGAGAACTTGAACAACAAAAAGCAGGTGGACACAGGACTGATGTAATACCTCCTTTGACACAGATCGCATTCCAGCATTTTTAATAACTCATTTTCCCAAGGGTGGGGTGATGGGGATGCTTTAAGTATTCCCTGGTCATTATTCTTTTAAATTACTTGCTCCAGGATGTCTGATAGTCTCAGGCACTTCTTGCAAACAGTCCCTAAGCCCCTGAGGAATTCAGCTTGTGAGTAGATGCTGGTGAGCTGAAGGGCAGCGATTTTCAATGTTACTTGTCTTGGGATGAGGATCTGGAAATGGGCAGATGCTCCTGATTGTACAGGGTTGACGAGGGGTGAATAGGAGTGGAGGAGCACCCATCTTCCCCATGTACAGCCTTTCCAGCACACTGCAGACAACGCAATTAGGATGCACAGATCCCTGTCTGTGGTTGCTTGGCACTGAGTCCTTGGCTTGTTTCTCACTGGCTTGAAGGTTAAAAACCCTGGATCATTTCAGTGGCCACTGCCACTCCAATAACCTGTATATTTTTCACTTTTTAGATAAGTTGTATTCAGAACTATTTTTTTTACATGGGGAAAGAGCAGGAAGGAGGAAGGTCTGATTTGCTTGTCTGATGCACTTTGAAATCCCCAAGTGAAGGCACTTGTTTAAGGGCGTCATTTTCCAAATACACTTTGCTGTAAGTAATGTTTTCCTAGGAAGTGTTGTTGCTTTATGAAGTTCTATTGTTGTGGCTCATTCCTGCAGTATGTAACTGGTGGATTTCTGTTTTTTCAAGGAAGGAAAAGTCTTTACTTATTTCTAGTATAAAAAAATGTATCCAACATTCTGTTTACAAATACTGAAGATTTAAAAGGAGTGTTTTGTACATTGGCCAAACATAATAGGAACATTTGATAAATTCTTATTGTGTCCTTGTACTTCTTTAATCAAATACTTCAACTATTTTTGGCTCCTGTTTCCACAACTTTACTTCTGCTTCAGTAGCTCGTACTGCACTGGAAGGAGAAGAACCTTGTCCTTTGCCCGTCTTTGTTAACATCAGAGGTATTAAATCTACACAGCTCTACAATCAAAACTATATACATAGTCATTAACAATGACAAAAGAGATTACAAGTTGCAAGTATACAGCGTGCCTTCTGGGAGAGCAGGTGCTGGAAAACCGAACAACTCCTGTACAGCAAACACTTTCTGCTGCTCCTGAAGAAGCACAAAGCGTGTGCAGCTCCTCTTAGAGATCCTGCATCTGGATTACAAGGTCGGTGTGCTGCATCCTGCGTGCCACAGACCCAATCTTCTTGCCCAAACTAGGAGTTTAACTCAGATCTCATCCCACCTGGGTGTGCGAGTTTCTCTCTGAGGGGCCAGGTGGCAGAGGGATGGGTTCAGCCAGGGTTTGCTGTGGTGGGGATGGTGGTAGGGCGAGCACCTGGACAACAGAACAGGGTGTTGCTCCTGCTCACCTTCTCCTGGATTCACTGAGATGTTCCTGTAGCCGGTAGTATTCAGGAACAGAAATCAACAGGGAAGTTGTTACTGCATCCAAAGAAAATAAATGTGTGTGTCCTAGGACCCAGATTAAGGAGTGCACGTTCCACCATGTTCGTTTGGTTGATGCTTGGCAGATAGCTACTGTGCTGGTATCACAAAGTGTATTGATTTTGGTGGAATAGCTGCTTAGAAAGAGTTAGCAGAATTAGAATTTTTTGAGTTGAATCGATGAGATTTTGCACCCCCTCCTCCTTATGTTGTATGGCACTTGGCAGTGTCTTTCTGCATTTTTCATTATATCAGCCTTGATGTTTCTCTTGCTTCTTGGCTCGCAAGTATCTCTGGATCATTTCTACTTTAAGAGTTTGTTCCTTCCCATCCATCCTTCAACTTCACCTCTGCCAGGGAGCTTCATGAGACTGAACAGAGATGTGCTTTCCCACCATCAGTGTGGAAACTGATTTATCCCAAATCCATCTTTGCCTTTTCACAAACCTCTATTCAGAGTTTGAAAGGAACATCCAAATGATAAGCCTGCCCTTTGGTGATAAGATTTCTGTCTTTGTATTTTTTTGCATTTTGAAGCATCGAAATAAATGAAAACAAATTAAAAATAATAAAAATAATCAGCAACTTCTGACCCACATCCAGATAGTCTGACTCTGCAATTTCTTATATATTTTTGATGGTGATTTCCTTCTTCTAGGATTTCTGTGACTCCTTAGCCGGTATTGTAAAAACAGGAGGGACAGACTGACATAGACGCAGCTCAAGGTCAGTGTGATTAATGTTATTTCATATGGAGCTTTTAATTCTACACACTTGAAGGGTAGATTAACTGAAGTACATAAATATGTCCCTAATGCAAGCGTATGAAGTCAGGAGTCAGCTGGCAGAGTTGAGGTTAGGAATGTACTTCGGTGTTTTTCTGAACTGGGGAGCCCTTTTTTTTCTCTCATAATAGAATATTTTGCACAACCCAAACATGGAGGTCAAGAGGCCAGAAAATTAGCACAAGCTGTAACACTTTTGTAAATGGGGGCAGGTGAAAACAAAACCTCAAACCATTTGTACCTTTTAAACTGTTTCCCATCCCTCCATTCATGTGATGATGCAGAACAGCTGGTCATGAAACCTGGCTGCATATTTGTTAAATAGGAACAGATTACTAAATCAAATTTGTTGACCAATTTTCAACTATGTGGTCTTGAGATATTACCAAAAACAAAAAAGAAAAAAAAAAGAAAAAGAAAGGTTTGCATTGCCTAAAGAGGAGGGGTGTCAGGCCAGTGGTACGAACATTTCATTCTGGTGGGATTTGGCGGGGG
>NW_010223139.1:0-4367 GCF_000695765.1 Mesitornis unicolor | reverse complement strand
GGTTGGACTAGATGGTCTTTAAAGGTCCCTTTGAACCCAATGCATTTTATAATTCTATGATTCTGTGATAATTTTTAGTGTAAATTTTTTGTTTAGTTTAACTGTGGAAGACTGTTGTTCTTCATGGGTCAGAAGCCTGTACTGATGGTACACGGTATAACTTGACATGCACTGATTTTAATAAGCTGAAAACTGATAGATGATGTATTTTAAAGACATACATTGGCAAGTTGTAGGTTTTAAGCTCTTAAACTGTGACATATGGAGATAATTTTGGATTATGTAATCTAGAGCATGCTTAAATAGGAAGAGCTAATATGACCAAACATACAGTAAATCCAAGAAATAATCCAGCTTTTTGCCTTCTGCTACCACCTTATCCCCATCTTCCTATTTCCCTGGCTACTACATCTCACAAGGGAATCGGCCAGGGCGAACCTTGGTGCTCTCAGCTCTGTATTCCAGCTGCCTCATCCCCTCCTCTTTCATCCAGTCTGTATACTGTAACTACTACTTGATCTCTTCCCCTCCAAACCCTCTTCAGTCACCTTCTATTGTTTCCCCATGTTCACATGCCTCTCATTTTTCTGAAGGACAATATAGTTTATATGTCTTAGTCTGCAGATGATCAGATTGACACCATAGCTTACTCTGTTTAGAAACTGTGTATGATAGTTTGATTTCTTCTGAAATTAGTTGAGGTGTTCTGAGAAATAATGTATATAGAGAAGGAATTTAGTCCTCAAGCCAAATGTGAAAATGGAATTGTATACCATTCCAGACTGGTGTCAGACATGCATATGTTCAGTGACATCTGACTTCCGGGATGTTATTTTAGGTATGATGTGTTGGATTTTTTATTTTCCTCCAAATTATCTATATTTAATTTAGAAACAAATAGTGCAATGTTTTTATGTTTTGGGAATATAAAAAAATGACAGTTTTCCCATGAAACATGAGTTTTGATTATCTGCCAAAAGCAAAACCTGTTATCTCTGGCAAAAGTTTTAGAGAGGGTTCAGATTGTCACTCTCCAAAACAGTTTTGTAAAAATTTTTAAATTGAATTGTTTCATTCATACCTAAAGGAAAAATACTTTTCTGGTGACAATCTGGAGATATATTTTGTCTTTGTTATGCAAAGTAACTTTGTTCATTTAACTAAATTATAGTGTAAGATATCTTACACTATATGCTTACATATGGAAGAGATTCCATATATAAATTCAGATCAGCAGTTAGATTGTTTCCAATTAAATGACAGATACAATGTTTTTATAAACTAATTTTTATTACTCTGTGTTTAAAATATAGCTGATGGTGGCAAGGTAGGAAATGTCTGGAGAGCCATATGAGGAAACAAATAGAAAGTAATCTCAAGTTAATGGTAATTTGTTACTTAGGAAGTTCTGAGTGAAAAGTGCGGTCTGTTTTAGTTCTTAGTAGCTCTTGAAGATTTTTTTTTTCTGTACACATGTCCATTGACTATTAAACTGTGTGTTTCATTCTTACAGTAACTTTGACCAAAAGATTCACATGCTAGGTGAAGAAGATTATCTTCAGCTTTTAAGAAAATACATACTATTTCCATATAATGCTTTTTTTTTGTTGACAGAGGTTGGGAAGGTCTGTTAACTGTGTGTCCACTCTCACATGTTGCTCCTCAGTCTCCTGGTGCTTCAGGAGTCCTCATTTTAGTAATTTCTTCTGGATTCCTTGTGTTCCTTACTTTTCTGATGTGTGATGTTCTTTCCTAAAGCTTTTGTATTTGAAATGTGTCCTCCTTGAGGTGAAAGATGTACATACTGTGTTGTGTGGATTTAATCAGTGGCATAATAATGCTGTCTAGTCCTTTGCTGAGTAACATTTTGTATGGCAGCTACTAAACAATGAGTTAATATTTCCATTGATCTTTCTGTATTAGCCCCACAGTTTCATTCCTGAGTACATTCAGTAAGCTTACAACAGATCACTAAACTTGAATAATTTTTTTCCTAGATGCATCTCTATAAATACTCACACTAATTTTAATTCACCATTTTGTCATTTAATCAATACATCTTAAGGTTCTTCACATTTCATTTCCCTATTGGCTTCCTTCATCTTCATCATCATCTTTATCACCTCATGTATCAGGACCCAACTGATATTCCTGGGATATTCCATTGAGTGCCTACTTCCTCCTGTAAAAACTAGTCATAATATTTCATCTAAAACTTTCTCACATTAATTTAAAGTTCTAAAGCTAAACACCATCCAGACCTCATAATTTCTTCTTATTTCATTTATTCTCTAACCACTTCTCCTGACACCTCAGAAGAGAGAGGTTCATTGACTCTTTCATAAAGAGAGATTGTAGCCTGGAAATCTCTGAAGGTTTTTCATAGTGAACAAAGATGCAAAAAAATATTATCTCCCTTGTTTTACATAGTGACTGTGCTTTACATTTTCTGACAAGCTTGCTGACTCCAGTGTGTATGAAAGCACTTGTTACTGTTCTACAAGGTTTTCCATCAACTTTTTTTCAATGTGACTTAATGTGTCCCTGTATTTTAATTGTTTGGAGTCCACAATCCTTTATACCTCATATGACTGTGACACAACTTCAGCTTTTCAAGATCTGCTTTCAAGCCTCTGTTCTGCCACTTAGCTGTGGCTTTCTTTTTTTTCTCAACATTGTTATAGGTGGTAGAAATGTTAAAATACAATCATTTTTATTACTTAAATGATTTTAAGATTATAATAAACGTAGCAGTCTGAATGAGATTGCTTTAGTTAGCAAACTAAACTAAACTTTTATGACAAAGGCAATGCATGATCAGGTTGAAAATATTCTAGTAGAGATGCAAAACTGCATAAAGCTTCTTGGAGAATGGTTGTTAATGAGGTCCTGTCAGAATAATGTGTCCCATGGTACATTGCAGGATGTATGTAGAGATTAGGTTTGCGTGATCTTTCAGTGTTCCGTTACTTTGATTCAGAGTTTGTTTATTACATTCTGTGGAATCACTATGTCCTGAAGGGATTGAAAGTGCAGCTGTAGAGTTAAAAATAGTTTGATAAACTGAGAAATGAGTCTCAAAAAATAGTGTTACTTGGCAGGATCGGATACCAAAGCCAAAGTAATCAGTGATGTCATATTTGTATGATATTTAAAATCCACTTTTTTTTTTTTAATCAGCTAGAAGTATGTAGAATGTAAAGCCATTCTTTGGCTTTGAGCTTTGACTGAAGATGCACTTGTGTAAGGTTGCGAACGAGTCAAATGCAAAAAGACAACAGGACTTATAAAGGAAGAATTGTAGGTCACTTAGGATGAAGTTTAAAAGACTTGGTAGAAAAAGAGAGTATGTAATCCAATACATTGGATTGCTATTTTTCATACCCGTTGCACACATGAAGGGTTTAAATTAAAGCAACAAAGATTTACATTGGAGAGTGAAGGGGTTGGGAGGTGGAGGAGTGTTTCAGCTAACACAGCGCTAGACCTGTATGGTACTAGGAAGTTCCAAAGTTACCTGTCATTGGAGATCTTAAGAAAAACATAAAAACATATGCCACATAGTTGTGAAGTTACTGTGACAAAGAATAGAATAGATGACCTCTTGAAGTACCTTGTAGCTCTCAAGTTCAGCATTGGACGTCTTGTCAGCATGAAACTGAGGACTTCTAGTCTCTAATATTAATTGTAGAACCAACCTCCTGATCAGGATACCGAGAGTAATAAGGAAATGTTAAGTTGAGGTAGAGAAACTGTGCATTTATGGACAGAAGTAATAGTGTGAGAGTTCAGCTACTTACATGTAGACTTGCATGAGTGCTTTATTGGGATGATATGTAGCAAAGGATCTATAGGACATCTGTTAGTTTCTTCTTTAAAATATGGTGGTTTTGCTCTGAGGCAAATAAAAGATGAGCCTTGTGATAGTAATGTGTATGAATTTTATTCTATGTAGCTGTATTATTTTTATTTGTGTAGGTAATGGTTTTCATATATTTTTAGATAAAGAATTCTCACATTTCTGCTCAAAGAAAATACAGCAGTTTCTTCTTACTTAGTCTTTTAATTAAAAAAACAAGACATGTAGTCTTACTAATGATCTGAAAATGGTCAGATTTTACCTTCTTCAGAGAAGTACCTTGAAAAGGTTGCTGTAAAAAATAGTGGAAACTTACCATGAATATACTAGATTTATGTAATCTGCAAGTTTGAACATTTTAATTCACCATATGCATTTTTCTGGTTTTGTTTTCTCTTAGGAAAGGAGACTGAGAAAGCCAAAGATCGGTATGATAAAGCCACTATGAAGCTTCATATATTGCATAATCAGTATGTGTTGGCACTGAAAGGAGCACAGTTACATCAGC
>NW_010223138.1:0-4200 GCF_000695765.1 Mesitornis unicolor | reverse complement strand
CCAAACCATTCTATGATTCTATGAATTATATCACTATAATTTACACGTCATATATGGTTTCAGTAACTGTTCAAGATAGCCAGTTAGCACTGAAATTGAAATTATATTTAAATTTCCCCGTTTTTACATATGGTTTTGCTTACTTTGCTTTAATTTCTCTTTTACCTGCAGTTTTGGATCTTATCTTAGTTTTGCAGTTGCGCTACACTTGAAAGAAAAGTATGGACTAGAGCCGATCCATCTTTTTGTATCAGGGGCACACGCTCCAAACGTAAGTTACAGAATCATTAATAGCACAAAACAAAACAGTATATTAGCTACCAAGAGTAAAAGTAACATTGTACAGTATGGTATGCAGAGTGGCTTTAATGCAAAACAAGCGTTGCTTCTGAATGCCTGCAGAATAATGTTCTGTTTTCTTAAAGGAAATGAATTATGAGGCAGACATGACAGAATATTCACTGCTGTAACCTTAGCCTAGTCTCCTTAAGCTAATGCCACCTTTTTGGAATACTGTATTATTTACTATGACTTTTGGCTTAATAATAAAAAGTAATCAAAATAAAATGTGCCAGTTCTTGCTCTGTAACATGTAAAATAACTGTCTTAACAGAGTCTCTAACAAAAACCTCCTGCACCAGCCCTCAGTACATTTGTCCATGTCTTTCCTTCCCTCCTCAATCTATTTGAGCTTTGCAATCTGTCCTCAGTCCCTCTAAGGTTCTGGTGGTTCTGCGAGTCTTTCTCAGGAAAGCAACCACAACGTGGCTTTTTCCCAGCCCTCCTGTCCTCAGGTCACCATTTGCTATTTTTGTTCTTCTGTTTCTGGGGCTTCTTAGCAATCCTGAGCATGAGCTAGTACATCTTGGAAGCAATTATTATTCCTGCAAATTTCATAATTGTTGGTCTATCCAGTCGAACATTAGTTGTATTTGCACTGCTAGGCTTTTCTTTTTCTTAAATAGATTGTTTTATTAGTTGTATTTCAATAGTAAGAGTCAAACTTGGAACAAAATTAAATTAATGGTTATTTGTCTATGGAAGTTGCAGACCTTGAGGGTACTTGGCTCACTCATAATCTGTTTTCAGCAAACACAGTCTACTAACACTTTCAAAGAAGTATTCTCTGTGGATGTTAAAGTAATCGGCCATTGTATTTTGGGGACTGAGAACCATTGTACTTTTTTACTAAAACAATTCTTAACAGAAGTATTATTTAAAGTACATTCTATACAACGCCTGATCTGTTTTGTCTGGTGCTCACAGTCTGAAGCATTTCTTCCCATCAAAAGCATACCCATATTTGATGCAGATGATGAAGACATTCTTACACATATACAAATTTTGGGAGGAACTCCTTCTGTGCTTCTCCAAAACGAAGACATTAAGAAACACCTGATACTTACTTTCAAAGAAGACCTTAGAGTTCTTCAGACATTTTCGTAAGTTTTTTTTGCAATTTTGTATTACCTTTATATTGTATTTTACAGTTTTACTTCTGTCTGATCATTTCAGGTTTTCTTTTTTATGTCCCTATAATTTGTTCTTGTTTCTGATAGAAAAAGAATATGAGAACAGTAAACATAGTTTTCTCCTTTGTGTGCTTTTCCATTTATATTCCAGTATTTCAGCCCTAGATGAAAACACTGCTTAATGTAGCACCCACTACTGTTAATACAGTAGTGAACATGTCATGGTAGAATTCTACTTAGGATCCAAAGTTAGTAGCCACTAAAAGAAATGTTCTTGCATCTTTTATTGTTTTTGGAGGCTGACAAGCTCAACTGATCATGCTTCAGGATCACTGCATTCAGCCTCCTGATCCAAGGCCCCCCACCCAAACCAGCAGCTTTCAACATCCAGAGAGCAGCCAGATTCTTCTGTCCTAACTGCATCCCCACTGCATGTTACACAGCTCATGTAACTGAGGGGTTAAGGTTTCTTACCTTGGCAAAGACAAGGACACGCTTGGATGTGGCACCCATTTTGGCCATAGGAACCTGATGCTAAGGTCCTGAAACATTAGAACTTGAATATAAGCAGACAACATAATTTATTGTAGGTGATAATTTTTTTATTGCAGGTTGAAGCTCTTTTTTTTTCCTAAATATTGGGTCATTCTTCCTTTAAAATTTTAGACCTAATTGCAGTAGGGTAAGGAGCTAAGAATCCTACAGATAGAGTAATTCCTTCTCCTGATGTTCTGCACAACTCAATTCCTGAAGTGGAGGAGAAAGAAAAAGCTATTTTGTATGTGGAAACAAACTCCAAATACAGGTATCTCATTGAAAGTTTTATTACTACTTTTTATGTTCACAGTTTTGAGAAGGCAGAAAGGAGGAAGCCTTTCTCTTGTGACATTACCTGCTTTAATGGGTCTGAAGATAAACCACATGATTTAGAAGGTACTTCGCTTGAATGGTTTTTCCTCTTATACTTACACATTTTCCTGTTGTATCGAATCAGTTAATGAAATTTTCTGGAGTCTTTTATCTCCTTAAATGAAACAAACCAACAGAGCAGTTTCAATGTGTGAACCAAAACAGTTGATGTGGGATTTAAATAATTATTAAGTAATAACTTTGAAAGAGTTGCGTAAATTGACCACAATATTTTGCATTTCTCTGACATTTTCAATATCTTTTGCAGCCTGGCATGACCTAACAAGTGGAGATATTTCCTTTTACAAGCTTCCTGGAGGTCACTTTTATCTGCTGGAACCCTCTAACGAAATTTTCTTGACAAAACACATAACAAGATGTATAGAAAATGCTGGTGTATGAGATTTCCATCTATTTCAGTAGCAGAAGGTATAAGATTAGTCCACAGCACTTCATAGTAAGTCATTCTGTCTTGTACATTTACATGCAGTTATTCCTTGAAGTTGTTCTGTTCCTCCAGATCTTTACTGCATTCCTTTAAAAGAGGGAGTTTTTCTGTTTTGTTTTGTTTTTTTTTTCTAAATAAACTTTGGCTTTGGGTCTTCAAAAAGTTTTCTTTTCCCTCTTCTCATCTGGGACATGCACAAACCCTTTGCTTCATTCCGTAACCCCATTTGCAAAAAATGACAGCTATGTTATTTTACTTTTAGAGCTTCTCTGTTGTGTGCTCCTGTAAAAATGCTAAATACAGTTTAATACCCACAAGAATCCACAATTCTTACAGAAAGCTTAATTTATTAGGTTCAAGTTCATTTAGAATAAGATACAATCTAAAAATGGAGTATGTATGTCAATGCCCTTTACAGTCAAACAGCTTATGCTTAAAAGATTTTACTGTCAGACTACACAATAAGGAGTAGTATTGCATTTTTCTCAACAGCGTTAGGTCATTAGCTACCCAAGAGTTAGTTATTAGTGGGAAAGTGTTCTAGATCCCATATTTTTCTACCATTGCTTTTGCTTTACAGATATAGGCATTCATGGCGTCCTCCTTTGATAAACCTGCAAAGGAAAGTAGGAGTCATTATCTTTCCTCATTTGTCAGCCCATAAACATGACTACATGATGTAAATTTAAGTGGTGTAACACCTTTTTTCAGGTTCCATGCCTCCCATTTGGCTTTGCCTTTCAAATCTAGCATTCCTGGACATTCTGTGAAAATAAATGCACACCTTTGATTATCATGCAGATTTACATAACAGTTGCTTGATTTCATCAAGATATAGGAATCAATGTGAAGTCTATCTAGGAATGGGAATACCAATATTAATATCTCCAACAGTAGCCTGTTTGTAGAATCCATATAGTTCCTTCAGTTCTTCATCAGTTGGTCTTGTTTTTAATTTTTTTACATCTTCTGCGGCACTTTCGAAGTCAGCCTGATGAAAGAAAAGAAAGTATTAGTTTTCCTCTCAAGGACTATGCTTAAAATATTAAGTATAGCAGGCACTGTAGTAATCATTAGATACTCTCAATTACTCACTTGGGTGTAGTGGTAACTAGGCATTTTCCCATGAAAGAAGGTTAATAAAACCGAAAGTTATTAGAAAGGGAACTAGGCCACCTTAGCTGATAGGGTCAGCACTGCTAGAATAAATAAATCTCTTTTTCAACAATTGTACATCTAAACACCTGGAACCATTACAAACTGTCAGGATATCATAATAAGTCAGGCTGCAGCTTTCCTGAATAGAAAACTGAAACTATGGTTCTATCCATAGATGAGGGAATGAGTGTACTATCAGCAAGTTTGCTGATG
>NW_010223137.1:0-4238 GCF_000695765.1 Mesitornis unicolor | reverse complement strand
TCCCTACACTTCATGACTGTGATCCAAGCACCTCATTGCACAGAGAAGACAGGCATCCAGAATGAACAGCATTGAGGATTCATTACCCCCAGTAACAGTATTACCCCTGTAGCTGTTGTATATTGGCTTTAACATTACCCGCGTTGTGATCTCTGGCTGGCATTTTCTCAGCTATGTTTTGGTTTTCAGCCCTCCATCACTTCTCTCATCCAACTGGAATAGCGTTTCTCATCCAACTGGAACAGATGCCAAAATGACTTAGAAAACACTGTTCAGGTTCCATAGAGTAAAGCAAACCACAGGAATGGTCTATTAGCATTAAAGTTACAGAATCATTGAAACACATTAAGGATAAACATGCCATCAATGTGAGTCAAGCAAGCATACCACTGCAACATCCCCTTTTAATAGCCCGAGCTTGTCCATTGTATATAAACCTCTGATTATCCACACCATACAGCGTGCCACACTGCAGTATTGATCCAGTGCTGTTCACTTTTCTCTGTTCACTTCTATTTGATCCCCATGGACGCATGGCACATTCCAACAAGACAAAGCAATTCCAACCTCTGTCCCCAGGCTAAAAGAAGAACCAATAGCTCTCTGTCTACTTCAATCTACCAGAAAAGGAGAGTATTTCATTAATCCTCCAAGTTGGCACCACCGCGATTTCACCAATAAACCAGCCATTTCTGTATTTTATGGGATTTCAGCCTCTGACTGAAGCAACTTTTCTAAACACATTTACTTCTTTGAGATCAAAGCCAAAATTCCATCTTTTTATAGGTTGTAAAGACTGTCCAAAAGCAATTGACAGCAATCCAGTTCCTGATATTCCCCAGTGCCTTTTAAAAGCTGCATTGCCAGTTTCCTGTATCCTCCACTCCCTTTCAAGTGTCACAGCCAATATCACTAAAACTCAGAAGTCTGAGTGCCCAACAGCTGATGAACACACCCCTTGCCTCTGTGTCCTCAAACTGTTGATGCGCCTGCAGGTCTAGAATAGGCTCGAGGGATCTATCTCAAGGATATTTCTGCCCACAGGATCAATATCTTTCTGCTCTAATAAACACCTCTTGTCTGTACCTCAGACATCTAAGGATAGATCAGGGGAGCTGGGCAAAGAAACTGTGAAAAGGTCAATGCGCCAGCTTGGAAGTCAAGAGGAAGAATCGTATGAGGCCAAAGATTCAACGAGAGAGGGGATGTTACAGTTCCACAAAGCTTTGCTTTCCAGGCAATTCCAAAGAAACTCACTGGGAAGCAGCTTATACGCATCCCAGGGATAGAGAGCGAGATCTACTGACATCAGTAACAACCTTTCCATCTGTTGCAGTGCAGTTTTGAATCACACCCGTGATGAAAGTGGAAACCATGCGTGAAGGGGAGGGATGTTTTGGAGAAGGGTGTATTTTTAACTCTCAGCAGAGGTGTTCCCAGCTTTTGGTGTATTTCCTTCCATTCCTCAGACGAGGCCATTTATATGCTGCTGGCAGCCTGAGAAGAATTTCCCCTGGTTACATCAGACCAAGCATATCTAACAGTAGACATCACTTTTCCACGTGAGGAGCAGCTGCTGTTTCTACAGGGAAGTTGCAAATATGTGGGATTTGGCTACATCTTTTGCAATGTTGTGCATATTCATAAGGATAGGGATGCAGAACAGCTAGCTCAGTGTCAAAGTACTTTTTCTCTACGCACCATTTTTAAGTCCCACCAGTTCCAGTCTGAGTTTCACCAGTCTCACAATGCTCTGCACTTTGTTATCTGAGATGACTGATGTGAGTCAGGCAACCCAGATTTTCTCCTTCCTTTGTTGGAAAATGGTTATAGACATATGGCCCTGCCAGTAAATGTCCTGTAGACTATGGCTATAAGGTATTGTTTCCCAAACTTGGTGAAGCTCTGAGTTCATGCAGTGAAGCATGCAGGACCTGACTGCAAACCAAGTTACCCAAAAAGAGAGGAACAGCTGCTGTTTCTACAGGGAAGTTGCAGATATGTGGGATTTGGCTACAGCTTTTGCAATGTTTTGCATATTTTGTGCATTTGAAGACTTGGGGAGGGAGGCATCATCATACAAAGGTCAGCTTTACCCAAACTGGACAGCAACACTGACAATTGAAGCGTCTATCAGGTTTACCTAAACTTCTCTCTGTCACCTCATTTCAACTCAGACTCATTTGCTAGGATGCAGTTTAGCTTGCATTTCATCTGGTAAGGCTGCACTGCCAAGGCTGTTTTGAGTTCTGTCATACAAAGAAGAACATCCTTCAAGAGGCGACTGGTTCTCATGCTCTCCTGGCCCCTCGAAGAACTTAGCTCTTTGCCACAAATCTTCTTATATCGGTGATACTACACTGTACAGCCGTGCCAAGCAGGGCACATGAGACCAAAGGGGTTTCCTTTCTCCTTTCCGCAGTGGGCACCTTTTCAAACCAAATCAGGGCATTCCCCAAAGAAATCCCAACACATCTTACTCCTCTTTTAAAATGTATTAATAATTCTATTTGACTAATTCAAATAATAATCATGACTCAATTTGAATAACTAATTTCATTTTTATGGATAAGGCTGCAGAACAGCTAGCTCAATGTCGAAGTTCTTCTTCTGCGCACACCATTGGTCTGAATTTCACCAGTTCCACAGATTTGCTTTGCCCTTTATTTGCCATCTGAGGAGACTGATGTGGGTCAGATAATACAGACTTGTTCCTTCCTTTGTTGGAAAATGTTTATGTACAGACATCTCTGTCTTCTGATGGGAGACAGCCAGCCAGTAAATGTCCTATAGACTATGGATATAAGGAACTGTTTTTCAACATAGAGATGTTTCCAGACTCATTTAGATGAGCGATTGCCATCATCCATAACCCTGCAATTCCAGCATACACAGCTTTCCATGTAGCTTTTCAGTGAAACCAAATACTGTCTGCTATTTTGAGTCACGCCGTAAGCATACGAGGTTGTTTGCTATTTAACCTACTTTCCAGAAAGCCTTCCACAGAAGCATGAGGACTGGAAGGAAATCGCTCTGCAATCCTTTATTCCACACCCCTGCAGAGCAGTCTGTTTACCATATTAAAACCAAACTAAACCTTACAGATGAGTATCTCCAATGGTGGTGGCATCACCACCTTACTCAGCAGCCTGTCCCCGTGTCCAGTGTTGGGTTTGAGTGTTTTTTAAGTTACGCAATCACAGAAATATGCAAGCACAAAGACACGTGTACAAGCCACCTTTCTCCTGCTCCAGCCAGGGCACTGCTTTCACCATATCTTACTGAAATGTAAAAATAAATGCAAGCAATTAAAAAATACAAGCACCTGGAGGACGGCGTTTTCAAAAATCTGTAAGATAGTTAGCTTTACATTTAATGCTGGAGATGTAGATTAAAAACATATTAATAACAAACACATCCTATGTTAATGATGCCTTTGAAACAGCAGCAGGCAGTTCAGACAGGTCCATCTCACTTCCAGGTTGCTCAGTCCTGGAAGATGAAGCTGATGGAGTAAGAAAAAACTGCTTTAGAAGCACAGCTAAACTCACTGTGTCTACACCAGGCAAAATAGAAGAAAGCCAGGTGTCTAGAGCCATCAGTTTCAGCTGAGCCACACTTTTTAGCACATACATGATTCCAAAACTGAATCTAGCCTAACCATTCTGAAGATTAATTCTTTGAAAGACTTCAAAGTCCCCATGGAGTGTAACTTTCAGCACTGGCTGGCGAAAGTGCTCAGTCTATATTGTTTCCTAAATCCAGTGAAACTCTGAGCTCCTGCAGTGGAGCATGCAGGAGCTGACTACATACCAAGCTACTCAAAAAGAGAGGAAAGCAGCATGTGCATCACTTAACCCTCAACACTCAGCTCCATGCCTAGCAAACTGGCTGCCATCTGTCCCTTAAGTTAGAGACTGATCCAGCACAGGAATCAATCAACAGCTTCAGCTCTCCCTCTCTAGGGACACCTTTGCCCCTAATTCTTTAAGAGCCAGAGGCATTGGCTTGCTCACTTCATGGTTAAAGGCAGGCAATGAGTGCTTCTCTCTTAAGAACCCCAAGATACACAGTTAAGTGAAGGGTTGTAAAATTAACATTGTATTGAATTGATCTTTTTGAGTTTTATAGCTTTTCTTTATGCATCTATATTTACAGACATGTCAATAGGGGAAAACCCCCAGCTCTCTTTACCTCAAATCTACTGGGTTTAATTATGAAAGCTTTTATTATTTTTA
>NW_010223136.1:0-4275 GCF_000695765.1 Mesitornis unicolor | reverse complement strand
TCCTGCCGCAGGTGGCGGTTTCCAGGGCTTGGGGGCTGTGGGGGCGGGGCCGTTGCTCTGAGGGCCTTTCGGGACTCGAGGGGCCGGAGGCAGCATCCGCACGGGGCGTTTGTTGTGTGGCGAAACGGGGACATCGCGCGAAAACTCTCGGGTTGGCCACGTCCTCCGCTGGGCTTCTGAAATAAATCTGGAAACTATTTGCATTTCACGTGAAGCAGATGCTGTTGAGGAGCCTTGATTGGCCGAGACCTGCTTTCAAATCACTTCACAAAATTTTTGGTCTTACTTCAGGAGGCATCGATGTTTGTAAGGGCTTGGCTTGTAGTGGAGGCGAGACTGTTAAAATTCTCATCTGTAGGAAGGCAGGATGCTTTTCGTCTGTAGGCTGTTGTTCTGAACCCAAGAAAATTGAACGTACGTAGTCTTTGGTTTTTTTTATTATTGACAAAAATTAAATCTGGATTGGTCCCTCCTACAATGTGGAAAGATACTTTTTTCACTTAAAGACCTTACTGTTGAATGTAGCAATCTGTGCCCTTTATGTCCAACAGATGCTTTTAAGGTCAGATTTGTTTTCATTTTGAACACTGGTGCTGTGCCTGGTAGTTACCCCTCGTGTGTGTGAGGACAGGAGGAGCCTGCAGTAAGGTCAGAACTCTGCACGCCTGTTCGCTTGTTTTCTGTGTGTTGTCCTTGCTGCAGAGTGCAGCACCAGTTTAAAGGAAAAAAAATAGAAAACTCTTCTTTTGACCAAGTTATTTTATTAATTTTTTTTCTGTTTATTTACCCTATTTTAGTAAAGCAGTGACATCTAGAAGTCGAGTTGTGGAGTTGTTATGAGCTTTGCATTTTGTTGCATGTAAACTTTGTTTCCAGGCCCTTAGTGCATTTTGTAATTAAACTTTACGTGTGGCTATGTATTTATTTTATTAGTGTATTTCAAAACATTACTAATGAACACTTTAGAAAATGAAAGATATTTTAATTTATTGTGCATACAAATATAAATTAACTTTAAAGCAGGCTTAAATAGGAAGCATAGCTTTTGTCAGACTATGAGACTGAGAAACTTATCTTAAAAAAAAAAAGTCTTTAAGTGACCGTATTTGCTGCATTTTCTATCCCATTCAGTGTTTTCTGTGACTAACAACCGTTCAGTTGAATTGTGTTTATTTTCAGTTTTTCGGTCTCTTTGGTTAAAGTAATGTTGTATTGATGGTCAGCAAAAGGTCATCTTTCTCAACTGCCAAAAATTGAAGTTTTTTTTAAAATTGAACTTCAATTTTCAGCAGTGTTTCTCTGTCTAAAACTTCTCTTCCGCAAACTTTTGCTTCCATTTTTCATCATACTTGGGGTATTAGCCCATATGGAGTGGGGGACGGATTCAACAGAGAGATCATCCCATTTAAAACTTACATGTTCCGTTCTTGTGGTACTTGGTAAACTGACTTATTTTCAAAATGGGAGGTGTTTAGAAGCAAAAATTAATAGATAAAACTGAGAGTAGGGGAACGAGGTAGAAATTGTATAAATTGGAATTCTTGAGTTACTGTAGATGAAAAAGTGACCAAGTTGTACCCACTGGAGCTCAGGAGAGCGAGGAAGGATTGGGACCTATTTCGGAGGAAGTAGAATATGTTAGTCTATCACTAGGGAAATTTGGGAAAACCATTGATGTCTGTATAACAAAACTTTTTTTCCTTTCTCTTCTAGTAAGAAACAGGCTGTCCTATCAGATAAGAACCCTGAAATATTTTCCAGTTAATAAATGTCAGACAGTGTCTCCTGAGGATAAACAATTTAAAAGGCTGAGAACCAGATTTCTTCTTAAACTGCTAGGGAGGAGTTTAGATCTCTGGCCTGTCAGTACCGAGTTTGAAGGCTAAGAGCTCTGATGTTAAGCTGGTGAAAGGCAAGTGTGCCATGAAACTTACTCCTTAATGCTACTTTGGTGGTGCGTACCTTCAGTACCAAATGACCTTTAACTGTTACCAGGATGGCAGAGGTGGGTAAACAGAAGGAATTAGTGCTGCCTAACTGAAAAGTTCAGGTATGGTGCAGGCTGCCAGCACAGAGCTTGAAAAGGCAATTTTTTCAGATGTATCAAAATTTTACTTGTAAAGTTAGTTTTCAAAGCTGCTCAGAGTGAAAGAAGTAGAATAGAGCACACACACAAAACAAAAACTTAATTGCCAGAGAACAAATCTGGTGGACAAAGCTGAGATGGGATGTGAACAAAGATTATAGCTGTGGTTGAAATGCTCTAGTGGATGCTAACTCTTTCGTAACTTGTCATTTTGATTCTTCTATGAACCAGGATCATTTACTCGTGCAGAGTGCATGCTGTATCTATGCTTGGAGTTTGAAAGAGTTTTGAGTGTGTGAAGAGAGCAGAAGATAACTTTCTTTGATGCCAGTAGGAGTTACATGTATTAACAGACTAGGAGATACACCTTCTTGTAAATGAAGGTTCCTTATTACAATGGAAGGAGAACAGAGACCGTAGTAGAGGCTTGGTAGTAACACCATCGTATCTGCAGTGACTTTGAACTTTTTCAAAGCAACATGGACTTTACCGGGATTCTCATGTCAGTTTCCACTTGAAGGTATCTATCTTTGAGATTGTTTTCTTCTCATTTGAGGTATCATTTTCTTAAATATTAGCTGTTATAAAAGCTGGTATAAGGCAAAAGAGGAGAAAAGGGAAGGGCTATGTCCTAATATCACCAAAGTGAGTTACCTGGACAGTAGTTTCTCAGGTTTGTTGCTGATTGTGTTTGGTAGAAGGGCTTAATTTGCTGATACAAAGAAAGAAGAATGATTGTATTTTATCTTGTGTCCATTCTGCTTTGTTTAGTTGTCTTGAGGTAAAAAGTGAGAATGAAGCATTTACCATTTACAAAGCATGTTGAAAAAAAGTGATTAAAAACAGTAGGCAAACCCATATCAGCTTGAATGTTGTGTTGACTGACAGAGTTAGGAAGAGTTACAGGTATGCATTTGGAGAATATTTAGTTACGAAGTTCATAATATATTGCTCTTCTGTCTGTGACGTATTCTGTAGTCCTTTTGAGTTCTGGAATTTGTCACGTACCAATGAGACTACAAAGAGGAGCTGGCGACCCAAGCTGGGAGGGGAAAGCTAAGACTAAAAACGCTAAAGTGTGTGTTTCAGGTAAGGAGTGTGCAGTTTGAGAAGGACTGAGTTAAATAATAAATGTCACCATAATCCTGTATCTTGTTAATTTGCAGGAATGTCATGCCTTTAAACAAGAGGTAAATGTGCTGAATACACAGAGCTAGACCCAACAACGGACTGGTGGAAGTGTGCAGCAACATGGGTTGAGTGAGTGCAGAACTGCCTTATTCCACCGTAAGTACACAATTGTCATTAGAGCAGCAGGTATTTTCCTGTTTTCACTTACATTGTATACTACATATAACAGAGGTGTCTGTCAGTTCTCTGTTGCTTAGAGAACCTAGATTCGTGTTAAGAGTCATCGTAGTATTACGCTGTATTACGGCAGAGAAATATTTCTTTTCCTGTAACTGTTTTATTTGGATTCCCCTCAAGTATAACTCTCCTAAACTTATATCCTGTCCTTATAACCTGTGCAAGTCAGAAGACTTGCTTGAAGGATAATGGCTTTTGAGGGAGGACTTCTGCTGGAGGGAGAGCTGCAGCTCTGTCTTGATGTGGAATTGGATTCTTAGCTTGTGCGGTTTTATTATTTATTTGTTCTTTGTTAAGAACAACTATTGCTTTTGTAGTTACTGTTGCTAACCTAGAAATATTTTTCACTTTGTTCCCTTTGACATTATACAGCAGTGCTTTCTCCCTTTTCCCCCATTTTATATAGTAATCTTCCAGTTTCTTAGAATTTGCTAAGATGGATTTGTGTTCGTGCTGTATTCACCTAAAGTAGTTGCTGATGCCTTGATCTTGCTTTCAAACTTGACGGTATGACCATCAAGCCATTAAAGGATTTCTTTATCCGAAAACTTAAGTTATTATACTTTTATTCTTAGCAGGGTCCAAGACATGGCTCTGTTGTGCCAATATTCCCTCCCTGCTGTAAAAACACACTTCATAGCTCTGGGGAGAGAGCTTTTAAACTCCCATGTCTGCTACCACCCTGAAGAACTGCTAGTGCATACCTGCTAGTGCACCTGAAAGCCAATTTGGAGGGGATGGAGCTTTTCTGAAGTTGATGCATCTTCTCTGGTTAGTACATTTGCAAGCCTCCAGTCGACTGGAGACTTGCAAACGTGACG
>NW_010223135.1:0-4214 GCF_000695765.1 Mesitornis unicolor | reverse complement strand
ACTGGATGAGCTTTAAGGTCCCTTCCAACTCGAACCATTCTGTGATTCTACCTAGAAGCCCATTCCAGCACTAGGTATAGCAATTAACCTTTGTCAAGTTCCATACCACAAGAAGTCCTGAACACCTACTGTTTACTCCCACATTCCATATCTATGTATCTACTCTAAGATGATACTGTAGCTGTCTAAGTTTGCATGTATGTCTATATTTATATTTCTGTATGTATGTGTATATGTATATACACACACATATAGTTATATTGGTTTTACTGTTCAATGTGGGTTTTTAATCAACCTGTAGGAATGGTTATTTCTATTTCTTCTTTTTCCCATTCTCCCTGCTTCTAATGAAGCTCTTGAGAGAAGGGAAAGACATGCAGTTTTAAATGTAATAAAATGTCTTGTTATTTAAGTTCCTCTGTTGATGGATGCTGGAAATGCAATTTATTTCTTCTTGTCCCATGCCATGAATTGAATTCCACAGAGATGCGTATGTATGTGATGCATGTTTTGGTACTCGAGACAACTCTATTTCTCTGTATGTTCACAGGTAGAAAGATAGAAGAAGAAATTAAAATGTTGTTAATAAACAAGGTATCTTGAGATAAAGATTATGTAATTAGGAAATAATATCAGTGGAAACAACCAGTACAACTTGAGAACTGGGAAGAAAGGCTGGTATCCTCGTTGAATCCATAAATTCTCTAAATTAAAGAACAGATTTTTGATTCCATGCAAGATTTTTGAAATGCTAAATTAAGGACGTAGCTTTGTCTTACATGTCTCCCCAGTGTTTGTATCTGTCCTTTCTCTTGAATGTAAAGGTATGAACATAATGTTTAATATCAAGTACTGTTTTGTCAACACTGCGTTATGTAGTCATTACTATATTGTTATGCTTTACAGTATTGTATCTTTGTGCTTCTTGTTAAACTGTGGAAGAAGTAAACAAATTCTGTAACATCCTTTTTTATTTAATAGACAGTTCTTTTCTTGCTCAAGCTTTCATCAGTTGTTGTCACTTATTGATACATCCAGTTGCTTAACTTGAATTAGGAAAATCTCTCATGCCAGGAAAAAAATCCAGAAAGTAAAAACCCCAGAGAAGCCTTCTCTTGATAGTTACAAAAATGACATACTGTTTTCCCTCTCGCAACTGAAATGAAATTCTGCCTCCACACTGAGACTTTGAATGCTGATCTTCAGCTGTGAGCATTTTCCTAGGTACATTGTAAACCCTTGAAAGCAAGACATATAGTAAAAACGTGGAAAGCCCTTTAATTTTTTGTCTTGCAAACATTGCTTTCCTGAAACATGCCAGCACTATTAAATTCAGAGATGGCTGTAACTACAAAAGATTAAAATAACACCAGTGATATAACCTGTGCTGCAGTGTTCCCATCAAAGCTTACCAGCAGCATTTTGCCTGAGAGGCACTGGGGCAGAGGAAATAAAGAAATTACTGCATCTGTGGGGGTGAAAAAGAGCTGGTATGACATCTGCAATCTACTGCTCGGTGCCTGAAGTTAGCTGATGTGTCCAATCCCTTTTTTCTTTAAGAAATGATTGAGTGTCTGAGAGGAGCGCCTGAGGAGACCTGCTGTCCACGCCGAGTTTCTGCTGGTGCTGGGGTGAAGGCTGAGCTCCCAGGGGAGCTCGCCAGAGGCCGGGTGACATTGAACATTTGGCATCCACAACTTCCAGTAGCAGGGTCCCATAATTTAGCTACATATAGTGTGAAGAGGTACTTCTTTTTGCTTGTTTTGAACTAGCCGCCTGCTGATATTCTTTCATTTTTTGTCTTTTTTGTATCCAGGTCTTGTGCTAAGAAAGACACTGAAAAATTGTTCTCTGATCATCTTCTCTGAAGACTCATGATTTAGTACACCTCAGTTATGTTCAGCTGTAGTCTCTACTTTTCCAGTTAAGTTAAGTTCATAAAAAATGTCCTGCTGGGTCAGACCAATGGTGCATCCAGCCCTGGATTACTTCTCCTGCAACAAGAGATGTTAGTCACGGAAAGCACATGAGCCTGGTCACTTTCTGAGGTCCATTTTCTCATCTTTCCTTAGTATCTGCAATATACTAAAGCCTGTTAATCTATATTAAAAATGCTAGAGGTTATATTCTGGTCCTTTTTCTTTTAGCATCTCTTTATAAGCTTGTTGTCCATGAGTTTATGTAAACCTGTTTTAAATGACCTGATAAACATCTGCCTCCATAACCTCCTTGGGCAGGAACATCCAGCACCTGATAGCCTACTGCCTGAAGAAATACATTCTTACTGTCTTTTAAACCAGTTGGGCCTTATATATCCCTCGTTGTGTTGCAAGATTTGGTAAAAAACTTCATCATGCAGCTTGTTCACCTCCTTCAAGCTTTTCGAGTCTCAGTCCTATCTGTCCTATGTCCCCTTAGCCTTCTCTTCTACAGACTGAAGCATCCCAGCTCTTTGAGTCTCTGTTGCAAGGCAGCAGCTCCTGCCCCTTGTTTCCAGTTGCTCTTCCCTAACTCCGCTACATCCTCCTGCAGATCAGAACTGCACACCATACTTCAGGTATGGACACACCACAGGCTTCTTGAGCAGCAAAGCAAACCCCTCTGATCTGCTCCCAGCACACATGAGGTGCCCAGCATTGTGTCAGCTCTTTTTGTCCACTCTGCACGTCAGAACAATGACTTTGGAGAACTGTCAGCAATGATACCAGGACCTCTTCTTGGACTTGTATCTGCTTATTTGGGCATCAGGCCTTCTCTGGCATAGTTTAGGTGGTTAGTCCTTTGATAAGTTGTTTTACATAATGCTATGCTTCTTGCTTCGTTGTGTGCACCCCCTGGGCAATCTCTTCCTCCTTGTCAGGTTCAGAGGACTTAACTTGCACACTCATTCACGCTCCCCTCACTTTACCTTGAAGGCTGCTCTTTAGTCATTCTTTATATGAAAGCCATTTCTCCCTAGCTTTTAATCATTTCTGTTGTCCTTACTTTTCCTGCTGTATCTTTTTAGTGACAGTGGAAGTAGAACAGCCCACAGTATTCAAAGTATGAACATCTGAAGCTTTTAAATAATACTATAATGATATTTTGTATGGTGCTCTCTATTTCTGTCATAGTAATGGCCAGCATTTGATTTCCTTTTTGACAGCTTCTAAGATGGAGTTGATATTTTCATAGACCTTTTATAACTCCAAGATATCTTTCCTGAGTAGTAATAACTAGTTCAGAGCCTATGCTGAGTACGTAAAGTTGAGATTTCTTTTTCTCCACATATTCTCGATATTGAATTTCATCTGTCTTTTTTATCGCCCAGTTGACATTCTCAGACTCTTCTGCACCTCTCTGCAGCCAACTTTCATTTTTATTTCCCTGAATTCCTTAGCACTGCTAGGAAACTTGAAAGTTACCTTCTCTTTTTGAATCCCTGTAATGATACAAGTGTACCTTCTATGTTGACCAGCCCTGGCACTGATCTGTGTGAAACTGGACTGGTAACATACAAACATACACATTTGAGAAAGCTGAATGCTTTTGGCATATTTTTTTCCCCTTTGTCTTTTCATTACTTGTTTGTTTATGAGAGAAAGTGGATCTCTTATCCCATGACATCTTTTCTTCTTTAAGGTTTTTAACGAGGAACAGTATTGAAAATTCTTTAAATTGTATAAATTAGTTTTTTATTGACTGTGTGCTCACTGACTCCTTCAAAGAACCATACCAAATAAATTAAGTGTGGTTTCCCTCTGTAAAATCTATTTCCCAACTACTTCATATCAATGACTGTTAATTCTATTCCTATCACAATTTCTGAAAATTATAGTGATGATCAGATATACTGGTTTTTAGTTCTAAAAGAGTATTTTTGTTTTTAAATGTATATTGCATTTAGCACATTTCATTCAGCTGATGTTGAAACAGTTTTACACGGCAGCTAAAGCACTTCTTTGGGTTATTGATGTATTTTGTACTTGACATATGTATCATCATAAACCCATTTCAAGTCCATTTGTATGTTTTGGATTAAAATATAGTTCTTTCAGTTGTATTAATAGCCTTGGTAGACTTAGATGCATCTAGATTCTGGTGAATGTCCTTATCAGAAGATCAATATGGGTATATTTATCAAACTGGGGAAAAAAAAATCATTGAAATGATTGCTGAGTGACAGAGCACTTTAATCTGAAATACTTTTTTCTGTTTTTAAAAAGAAAAAAAAA
>NW_010223134.1:0-4266 GCF_000695765.1 Mesitornis unicolor | reverse complement strand
TCGGCAGTCCCGCTTTGCTGTCACGGCTGCGTCTCCCTCTGGTTGCCTCTAGCAGAGAAGCGCAAGGCGGCGACCGTGGTGCTGGCAGGCTGAGGGGTTGCGATCAACAGAAGAAAACGGCCGCTGAAGTAGAAGCCGGGGCTGAGGAGTGAGATCTTCTCCGTACCCCTACAAAATGTGAGGGTCACAGGCGGCCCCCAAAAGAGCAAAGGCCCGGTTTTCCTCCCCACGCTGTGTTCTGCCAGAGCTTAAGACATTATCCTCAAAGCAGAGAGGAGGCCTGGCTGGACTTAATATATTATCTGCAGCAGGAGTCAGGAGAAGACACCAGAAAATGGAGTAGTCTGAACAAGTGCTGCTGACTGTCTCCAAGCCACACTGTACTGACAGCAGCTTTTAGGTTAGTGTGAGTAGCTGTTAAGTAGGTAGCTCTTACTTTTGGAGGGACCTGGTAAAGGGGTAAGAAGAGAGAGGAAATGATAAACATGTGACACTGATGTGAGTTGTCAATGTTACTCATGTGTAAGGCACAGTCATGTAGAATTGGTAGTAAAACTAGAACATATGTCTAATATAAATACCTCAAAATAATAGCATCTGGACTAGGAAAACACTTAGGAAATACTACCATTAATATGCTGTGTACAAAAGGAAAGTCTGGGAAGCGTATATTAATCGCCCCCAATTTAGGCAACAGAGATGCAGATTCCTTTTTTTAAGCTTTTAAAGCTGGTACAATCGCAGATGGTGGTGGTCTTAGAAAAGAAAAAGTAAAGTATTTACCAACAATACATTACTAGACTAGCCTGAAGTTAACACACAATAAGGAGACAAAAATACCTCATTATTAAGCTGCAGGCTGTACACCTGTCACAAGACAGATGTTTGAAGACAACAGACTACTACTTATACAATGAGTGGGTTTGGATTAGTTCAGAATCGTGACAGAAGACATCCAAATGCTGTGCTTCAGGTTGTGATGATAAATTAGAGGAATGTGTTTACCCAGTGGAGATTATTTACCTAATTAAACTACCCGTTATGTCCTACACATACCACATTTGAGTTGCATCTTGAGAAATGGAAGATAATAGCTTCATTGACCCTTTTAGCAAAGAGATACCACTTCAGTAGCAGGCAGATCCAGCTGAATCCAGTATTTTAGGAACTGATGTACTCTTAGTGGGGGTAAATTGCATTTTGTCACAGGTTTATTCTGGCAGAACTTCAACAGCTATGATAACTAACTTTTCTTGATTCTATTTTTTTTAAACCTTCTCTACTCTTCATAGTATCTTTTTGATTTATAGGTTTATGGAGTCATTTCAGTATGCTGTTAACAGTTTAATAATTGGTTGTTGCATCTCCCAGGCGAGATTGAGACAATATAGATTCAAAAAGTCTTTTAGAAAAAATCTGCAAAGCTAGAATTTGGGAGAAGGAGGGGGGGACATTTGAGAAAATTTCAGATATGTGTTAAAGGGAAATTGCTAAATTAAAAAAAAGAGACCAAAACTGGTCTAACTTCTCAGTTGTACTATGAATAAGAATGCTTGTTTTCATAACACTGCTTTAGGATGCTTCACTGTATCAGCACTTCTATATTGCTGCCTTTTCTGCAGTCAACTTGATGAAGTTGATACAGTTTCAGCTGAAAGTTGAAAGGCCTGAATGATACAATTAAATTGCTATACAATGTTAGCATTATCCAAGATGTTTACACAGCATAGTGAAAGGTACTGAAAGCGACTTTAAAACCTTGGTTGCGGAAGAAGGCTAAATTGGAAAGGGATAAGTGATTCAAAGAGGTTCTTTATGCAAGAGCTCCTTACTGTAGCCTGCTTTACTTACTCCACCACGGAGAGGCTGCTTTTCTACTGCATAGTCCCAATGTTAAGGACACTCTTAGTTTTGACAGCTAGATCCATCTGGAAACAACAGTTCTGTAAAACATAGTTGTCCTGGAGCTAACTTGGGCTCACTTCTAGCTACCAAAGAGTATGTTTTTTAGACATTGTAACTCAATAGAATTAAATGGTGAAAAATGTTTTAAAGGTGCTGTAAAAATAAGAAGCTGGCATGTTTGAAGATACATTACAAGCTTGTATTGTGTGCTGGAGTGCACCAGGCAGTGCAATTTTAATCATAGTTACCAGTCTCTCTTAGTTAATATAAAGTTATTGTCAGTCAGTTCAGAGCAGCTTGTATTAGCAAGCAGTGTTTATTGGTTTTCAGAGTAGAGCAAATGGCAGTTTTTGAGAAGCTTTTGGGAACAGAACTGTAGGCTTCACAGAGTATACAAAGTCTCCCAGGACTGTGTTTATTTTGTTTTCAAAGTGACTAGTTACTGCAGCGTCCTGCCATCAACGCCAAAACTAGGACATCTGCTGTGGGTAAAATTACAGAAAAGTTCATCTTGTAGATTGCCCTGCATGACAGTAAGTACTCAGTAACACTCATTAGGAATCTTATCCACAAAGTAAAACACCACAGCAACAAATTATAGGATGCTACTTTTTACTGATGTAGGTACTGTTGCTTTGTGTTCTTGCATGAGTCATATAAATACAGGTACGCTCTTAAGTTTCTCCGTAACAGTTGTGTGACTTCATATTTCCTAGAAATGACCAAGTGGTTTTTCTATGAAATGCTGAGAAAAGTCATGTGTAAATGTCAAGTACATCTTTGTTAATGTTAGAAGCATTATATGGCTTCTGAATCTTAAGGGCTGTGTGATTACTAGTGAAAGCAGGAACTTGAATGTGAACTGATAACTGAGTTAATTAACACAATTTATAAGACAGGAGAAACTTGAAAACTATTTGAGCAGTATGTAGTTAAGTTATGGTGTGATTAATAATATATGCTGAGTATCTCCAAGTGTTTACTGCATATTTGTGCAAGATATTTTACATTTGTTGACTGATAAGAATACCTGAGTTGCAAAGTGTTTCCTGAGGGAGTCCTGCTTGCTTCCAACATCCTGCGTTTCCCTTTTAATTCCCCATCTAAGTGTTTCAGGATTAGCAAACTGTTGCATCATCCACGCTTGTCATCTGTTTCTTACCCTTAAGAAGCTTAAAGAGTTGTCCTTGTAAATACAAATTCTCACAACCATGAAGTGAGTAATTGATAAGAATCCATCTAAGCAGTTCCACTATATTTAGAAATCTCTACACAGGCCATGTTTCAGGGTAAATATATGCAAAGATTTAACAAAAATGTAATGTAATAAGCATCAGAGATAGTAAATTAATCAAAATAGCATATTAAGTCACATTTTCCATCTGTGTGTGAATGACAACACTGTACTCTGTCAGGCTGAGCTCTGCATTGTGATTTCTGTTAACCTTCCAGTTGCCAGGAAGTTAAATATCACTTTGCAGGGTTGGAAGATTACTGCTTTGCATGTGTTTAACAACATCTACAACTGTATGTTTGGTCAAAGCATGCATGGCTGCTGTGTCTTCTATGAAATGTATAGATCTCATACTAGAGCTAGTATTTAGGTCTGCAGGTACCATCCGGGACCCCTGAACAGCCCACACATAGCTCTTGCAAATAGCAAGATAGCCTTGCAAATGCTCCTGCGTCCCTCTGCTGACACGGAGGGAAAAGGACTCTTGTGGTCCCCACATGCTATTCACCCTTAAGAACGGTTCTCAGGACAGTTTATCTCCTGAAGCATTGCAAGGGCTGAATCTGCCCTGTGGTGAACGCTCACTCAGTTCCCAGCCTCCTGCTCCTTGTGAGAGAGTTTTGCAATGAATAGTGTGCCTACGTGCCAGGTATCTACAAACCTTCTGTTACTCACACTTTAGAAAAAGAAACACTGTCAATTCATTCACACTTTAAGGTTCGAGTCTGTACACCTCTACTTGACAGGTCTATAGGCTTTGGTGCAGTTGCTAGTTTACAATTACACATTTTTGAAATCATCGTAAATGGAAAACATTTCCAAGGGTATTACTACTTTGCGCTAGGACAAGTTTGCACTGAGCTCGTCGTCAAATTGGGCTACAAAGCTAAAGTGGTGCATTGTGTACTAACTACATGCATTGGTATTTTCCAGAAGACGAGAAGCTTTTCTTTTCAGAGCGAGATTCCTTACCCCCGCCTCAGCCGCCCGGTAGCGGCGGGGCTCTCCCGGCACAGAGCCCTTCCACCGCTGCGCTCGGGAGACGTAACGTGAATCTGCCCTTTATGAGAGGCGGCAGCAGCGCCGCCTGCAGTCTCACGCCCGGGCCCGTCGCCGGCAGCAGCGGC
>NW_010223133.1:0-4218 GCF_000695765.1 Mesitornis unicolor | reverse complement strand
TGTTTTTACTTACGCTTACATTGTTCAGCAATTAAACCTACTTTGATTCATCAAAATATATGCTTAAGGAAGTTAATCACAACTTAAAAGTAACTTGAAAACACAACCCTTTTGTTTCTTTCTCGAGTTCTTCCTGGATATTAATTGGTTAAAAAATGCACTGTATACAAACCGTACAGTTCTCTATGGAAACACAGTATCTGATGACATCTTTCTGGAGTGAGATAAAAAAACCATTGGCTGATACCTTACAAAAAGAATGAAACTTTAGCTGCAGCAAGACTAATTAATTATTTATGCAATTCAGTGTGAACATAGGACTCGAAAATTACATTTCCGTATTAATTTGCATCCATGTAAAGGATCCTAGAATGTTTGTTCACAGATTAAGTATATTATCAAGTTAAAATCCTTTAATGTATTGCCATTATAAAGCCAGAAAAAAAATGTACTTCAATTTTCCATATGAAAATGTGTACAGACTCCCCTCTATGAATAAAGGTTTTATACATCACATTAATCCTTCAGTTATTTTCTCACAGTTGAAGTGTCAAGCAGTTACACTTTGCAGAGAAAAAAAAAAAAGAAATGTACTTTTGGCATATATAATACATCTGTGCCTCATGCAGCACCAGAATTATTTTGATTCAAAACACATTGTCACAAATTCTGATTGGTTTAGGCATTAATTGTACAATGAAAAGCATTTTTTAAACTCTCAGATGTTCCCAGTGGTTTCTCTACAATCACAAACCAGTAGAAAGGCAATACTTTCTCACAGTCATATTTCAAATTCAAATGTCCTACTTCTAAAAATTTCATAATTACCCTCAGTTCTTAACAACAATGAATGTTTTAAATTCATAATAATATAACACAGTTTTAGAAATACTGAGAGAATAAATGTTTTACGACAAAGTTTTAAAGACTAATTTAATTGCTGGTTATGGAAATGGCATAGAAAGTTATACTCATTACAAAAGTATTAAGTTAATATTACTTTAATTCACTTTTATTATTATCATCACTAGACTTAGAATTATTAGAACACAGAAACTTACCACCTCTTCAATATCAAATTAGCATCTCTTTCTCAAATAATAACTTCCATGTTATTAAACTTTTTTTTTCCCAAAACATGTTTCAAACTCTTCAGAAAATGGCATCTTTAAATAAATATCCAAAACAACAAAAATCCTCAGACATATTAAGAAGTATTTAATGTTAATATGTATCTCCTCCTCCAATTATATTTAATATCCAGTTGATTATCTCACACTCCACATCATACTACTCACTTAGCTAGTAAGGTGCAAAGCCATACAGTTTCTTAGTGATGTTTTAATTATTCATTTACAAATGCAAGACTATCTCTTCTGTGCACATATTAAGTAACTAGGGGTATCATACAAAGAACCTCAATTACCTTTAAGATGTCTGCACAAAAACATTTGAAATTTAAAAAGTAAGCTTGCTTTTAATTTATAACCCCTTTTTTTTAAACTTGGTCTAAGATATTTTAGCCTTTTAAATTCTTTTGAACAAACAGGACTGTTGTTTTGTATTTAGTCCTGAAGAAGAATTATTAGCTTTACACCATTCCATCTTGACATTACATGAAAATAATCTGTGCTCTCCGGCTCAAAAGTATTTTCATTCAAATGCTATTCACTGCTGCTTGTCACTTCATACCAACTTTCTGACTTGCACAAGAAATTAAGATATTTTCAGAAAGCTGCAGAGGTTACTGAACCAGAAAATAAGACTCATGCCTTGACTGCCTTTTCTCCATGCCTGAATTATTTATCTCCAAAGAGCACATATTTATTTCTCACAGACAACTCATGTCATAATGCAAAAAAAAAAACCCAAACAAACAAAACCCGTCATGCCACAGAACCGGCTTAAAAGTAAAATACTTTGGTCTGACTGATTACTCAACAAGAATAAGAGCCGTACTTTCGTATGTGTCAGTTTACATGTAATTTTTTTTCCTTCATGACTAGTTACGTAGGATGGTCTCTTCTCTAAAAGTAAGTAACTGAACTTGAAGGCTACCTAAGATTTTGTGCTCTTTCTAAACAGCTTTTCTTTCACAATGTAAACTCAATACACAATGTTTCACATAATTTAGCAGAATTATTATAGTCCTGTTTGCTGGAGTAGCTGAAGAAGCAACCACAAGTGAATAGAACCTAGCTTACCTAGACAAAATGCTACACCTACAGGGGGCAATGTTTTAACAAGTGTTGCTTTAGAAGACTTTAAAAAGTAAATTCTTGACTATCTGCACTGTTTTACAAACAAGATAAACTCTATGTGGCAGCTGAAATTACTATTAGAATAATTTCCCATATAAAAAACAGAAGCAATTTGCCACAAAAATTGACTAGTTGATGTTTCTGCATAAAGAAATGACAATGAACTCAGAATTCCCTCTAAACATTTTAAGTGTCAAAAGACAAAATTCCAAATCTATTTCCTATGCCTCCTGTTTTATTCTGTGTTCATCTTTCATTTTTCTTTCATAAAACACTGTAACTATGTAACTCCTTTCTACAAAATTACCTGTTTATGTTTTGCCAAAACAAGAACCAGGAAAAATATTTTACATCAACTTAAAACATGCAATTAAATCTCATCTATTAATGTTTTTAAATTTTTTAGCTACATAGAGGTAACATTAAAACTGAAACTTTTCTGAATAAAGATGCTGCTCCCTTCCAATTCAGACCTGTATTTTGCCTTTCTTCTGCAGCACAGAGTTAACTTAGCCCACTACTAATGGCTACATTTGTCACCTTATTATGTTAAATACATGTTTTACTGCCAGTCTGATCATGCTCCTTCCTATATGTTTGTTTTTCCTGCATCTTGCACTTTGATATACACTAAGTTTACACCTTCTCTGATACAAATAACAAGCACAACATGAGTGTATTTAAAGTCTATTTCAACACTTTAAATATCTATATACAGTATATTACTGTGTGACATGCAATTTTAAATGAACATAAAGATGAAATGACAATTGAATTTCCAAGCAGAACTGAAAAGAGCATTTCCTAAATGAGAAAATTATTGACAATTGTTATTAACATGAACCTTTCAGAAGTTTTGAAAGACTGACAGAATGAAATCAGGATGAAAGTGCTTATTTAACTTTCTATCTGGAATAACAATGCCCTTTAAAAAGTCTATTTATGAAACTTTCAAAATAATAATGGGGAAAACAGAAAACTTACATTATCTGAAGTAACACATGATGTAAAGGTTAATTTATAAAAAAAAGTCATACACCTAATATTAAGTAAAAAATAAATGTGCCTATCTACACCAAAAAAAAAAACATCCTGGAATTACTGTATCATAACAGCCACACTGGTCTAACTCCAATGTCACTTTTATTCCCGTTGAAAGTTATCAGGAATAATACCACTTTTTTTTCATCATTTGGCTGATGTTACTTCACACTGGCTTAAGGATAATCTGCACTGCTACAGAGATAAATCAGGACTTCCCCCCTCCGCCCCTCCTTGTTTTCTTAACATCTAATTACAAGCACTAATAAAAAAATAAATGTTTTAACATTTAGGTTCCAGGACTTCCTTCACACAGGAAGAAAGTCTAGAATGTATTTTAATTTTAAAATTCAATTTCTTTTATTATGAGCAATTAAATTGCTTGACTAAATATTTACATCAAATAGAGTTCAATATACTTCATGAATTATAGTTTGTGTTAAAAATGTCAGCAAGTTCACTAATCCCATACATAACTGCACAAAAATACTTTTATCAACTCTAGTACTACCTCTCCAGTTTGTCATTTACGGGATTCCTTACCCTTTCTTTTACAATACCATGCTGAAACTGACTTTTGGAGATAAATTTAATTATAGGAAAAAGAGGACCCTGGGCTCCAAAATATCACTGATCTAAGAAAGAATTTAGGAATAACAGAAGCCATACTCTGAGATGGAGATTTAAACTTCTGACAGAAATCTTTTAATTCCTAAATCTTTATGGACTGAATAAGTTCTCAGCCTGCCACCCCTGCTGATTTACCAGTCCCTCAACGTCTTTTCTCACTAATATGGAATTCTTCTTCTAGTAAGTAGCACCTCACAACAGATATCTCTTAAAAGAAACAGCAAAGGAAATATCACATTGCTATTGTAAAGCAATGTAAAGCAGTAAAGGTTGAGGGCTGCCTTGG
>NW_010223132.1:0-4183 GCF_000695765.1 Mesitornis unicolor | reverse complement strand
GTGCTGTTCCCACTTTCCGCCCTTCTTTCCTACCTGAACAGCCTCTTGGCCCTGCAGAGAGTGGCCGAGCGTGCAGTGCTAAGCCCCCGTTTCTCCTCTCTTTTCCTGATCTCACCTGCTCAGAAGTGCATTTCATTGGAGTTGGCGACAGTCTGAGCACTAAATGCTGAGCAGCATTGGAGCTACTTTGCACAGAAACTGGTGGAAGGATAACAGATCGCCGTGGTTTCGTCATGGTACACAAGGAATGGAGGAAGGCCATACACACTTCCAGCTTAGGTCTGCTGGGTTTGCTTTGCAGGACTGGCTTTGGGAGCTGAACTCTAGTGGGTGTAATGTGCTTTTCTGTGTTTTGTGCTGACGAGGCAATGTCATTCAAGTCGGGCAGGCAGATGCTGCTTCTGAAAGAAGCTATGCCAGTTTGGGCTTCCCCTGGATTATCTCCTGGGTGAAGGCCATCTGAGTACTTGCCTTGAGTTATATCTTCTACCATAGTGTTGCTGACTGAGAGGTGCTTCTTACATCTAGGCCTGGAGACTTTTGGGTGTAGTAACAGCCTGATGGCCTTTGTTCTGAAACTAAAGCTGGCGTGGTGTCAGCAGGACTTTGAGGATGGTGTGAACCTGTTAATGTTGTGCACGGGTTGCTATGGAGGAGATGACAACCTACTGCGACCTGGCTGGAGCTGAACTGTTAAGAGTGTGTTGAGTTTTTATCTGGTTTATTGTGTCTTCTGACCCTATGTACACAAATCAATCCGATACCTTCAGCACTGAGATACTTCTGTGATGCATCAGGGTCAATGAAGCTGGAAGCTTCACGTTGCTCTCATGAGATTGTCACCTTGGCCTGCGTTAGATACAGGGTCAGGTTGGAGCTTCATACACAGCTGGTGTTATGCAGTTTTAGAGACACCGTCTTGCTCCTTTCCTGCCAGAGTCTGCAGTAACCTCTTTGCTGCTGGCTGAAGCACGCATGTTGGGTTTTCCCAGTTTTCCTAGGGGAGTTTGAAACGATGACCAGAGAAGGGCTGAGGCCTGGGGGGGCCTGTGCACGCACTGCTTGTCAGCAGCCAGGAGAGGGGGCACTGAGCTTAAGTCACTGTTTTTGTGCAGGTCCTACCATAACTGCTTTGAGTTGTAGGTAGCAAGAACCCTCTTTAGCCTGGGAGATCAAACTAGGTGTCCAAGTGACTTTCTGTTGTGTTTGCCGGCCAAAAACACAAGTCAAGTGAGAATCAAACCAGAGTTCAGGTTGTGCTACCTTGTCCTAGATTTGAGCATACAAGAAGAGCAGATGTCATGGTTGGCACAGGCGATGGAAATGAAGTATTGCTGATTGCTGTGTAAGGAGGGAAGTGGTGAGAAAGCTGCCAAGAAAGAGTAGCAGAGGAGGGGATGGACAAACACTTAGATGTGCCACTTCAGCCGAGGCAAAACGTGCTGAGCACGCAGTGTGCTGGGCTCTACCTGTGCGGGTGCTGGAGCTGTTGGTGCCCAGGGGTCCTGCAGCACTGTGCTGAGCTGCAGAGGGCCAGGCTGCAGGAGATAGTGCCCTGGCTTCTGCTGCCTTCTCCTTCTCAAAGTGTTACTGGCTTATTCCTCAGCTGGAAAGCTTGAGAAGTGGAGTTAGGATTGAGTGTGTGTGTGTTTAAAGCCTGTGATTCACAGAGATCAGAAAGGGGAGAGACCAGCAGGTCATCCACAATGTCTGTCCACATGACTGCTCTCTGTCTGCCAGCCTGAGCCCAGCACTCAACATGTACCATCCAGAAACTCAAAGCCCTTCTGCCAGGGACAAGTTTGCTGTCCTGTAGGCCCTAGCTGTGGTGGATAGAGCTGTGGCTGTTCCTATTTCTACAGTATGTCCTCACGAATTTGTTGGGACAGCGAGAGACAAGAAGAAATAAAGTTGCATCTGCTCTCTTCTCTCCATCTCTTTTTGGAGTGAGCTTTCTTAGCTACCAAGGACCAAGAAAAGCAGCCTTGGAGAAGCTGCCAGCCATGGTAGCCCTGGTAGCATCGGGCCATGGGAGCAGCGTGCCTGGGAAGGCTGCCAGCCCCACGGAGCAGGGCAGGGGGTGGCAGCCACAGCAGCCCCTTCAGGTCTGTGTCGGGAGGAGACAAGAGGTGGGAAGAGATGGTGGGAAGCAGAGCAGACAGGGAGAGGGCAAGTATCTGGAGGCTTTCGGGAAGCAGATCAGCGTTCAGTGTGGTACTGAGGGGGTCCTGAAGGGCCTCTCTCCACTTACCTTTGTAAACAGTGTAATGTCTCAGTAAAGAAACTGCAGAACCACTTTCATGCTGTGCATCATCGCATGGTTTTTCTGAGACCAAAGAGTGGCCTGCAAAGAGCTGGAGATGGGTGGGGAAATAAAGGGGAGGAGGAGGCAGGAGCTGGAGAAGGACCTCAGGGAGTGAAGAAGAACCCAGAGTGGGCTTGAGACAAGGCTTGAAGACAAGAGGGAAGAGGAAGGCAGTGAGCTTCCACCTCCCCCGGGGCACAGTTTCCACTGAGTATGCTTAATGGGGTTTGCTTCACAGAGGAAATTGCCCCTGAGAGCCTCTCCTTCCCTGGGCGCCGTGGGCTGGCCAGGCTCTCCTGTGCCTGTCCAACCTTGCTGGGAGCCCAGCAGAGCCATCCCCACACCACTGCTCTTTGGGGACTGTGTGTGGGAGGGCAGAGTGGGACCAAGAGCAGCGCACTGCCACTGCCGGACCACCCCTTGGCTGTTGTGGAAAATTACAAGGGGCGGCACAGCCCCAAAAAGCCAAGGCATTTGTTCTGGTTTTCGAAACACTTCATTAATGTCATTGACAATACCAGCAGGTTCCTGAGATTAGCGTGCTTCTATTTTTGAAGAGTTATTTCTCATGGCAGGCTGCCAAGCAGTGCCAGCAGCCTTGGTATCCTCTCTATCTGGATTGGCAGGACACACTGTGGCCTTTCACCTTTCGTTAGCCTCTGGAAGGCTTCACAATGCTGCTCCGCACCTTGGGGGAAACGTATTGCTTTCGGGTTTTCCAGCTAGCCTTGTGTTTTAGGACAGACGCCACTTCTCCTCAAGGCGCTGGGTTGCAGGCAAGGCGAAGGCAGCACCCGGCTGAGCAGGGTTTGGGGTGCGAGGAGCATGTGAAGACATAGATTAAGCTTGCAGAGTGCAGGGTGCACCACCTCAGGGTGCTCTCTGGCTGTGCCTAGGTCCGGGTGAGGGGTTTCAGGCCCAGCTCCTCAGGGGAGCGGCAAATTGTGCTGATGGAGCAGCTGAGGGATGCGGCTGCCTCGGCGCATGGTCCTGGGCCGGGCAACAGCTGCAGCACTGCATCCTGCTGTGTCAGGATGTGGAGTCACAGAGGAGCAGCTGGTGCTTCCCGGGGGAAGGTGAGGTTCCCCTGGTCATCACCTTGGCCCCCTTGGAAACACAAACCACAGGGCCTGCTTCTCCCCAGCTCCAGCTGGAAGGTGCAGGAGCACAGCAGCACCCCAGGACCAAACTCATTTCATACTGGTATTCTCTCCCAAGTGTGTCTTTAATGCTTGATGTTGTGATATCAGAGCTGTGCTTGAGTCATGGCACTCAAATGCACTGTTTGAGGCTCAGGTTCTCGTTGACAACCACACATTAAAAGCATTTTAGTTTCAATCAGCCTACGAAATGAAGGGGGGACCCCAAGGGTGAAGATTGCTTTAAAGCTTGGAAGCCGTCTTCTGTTTATGCTGGGATCCTGTAAAAAATAGCTGAGATCTGAGAAAAATAGCTCCACCATAAGAGATTCCAGTTTGCCGTCAGATCAGCGTGAGAAACTGCAACCTTAAAGACAGTCCCAGCCTTACGCCCCTCCAGATTTCTGTGTGCCAGTGGTAAGGAGATGCTTCCTGAAGGTCGTGATGGTGCTGTTCCATCTCTGTTGTGACGCTATGATACAGAAAATGTGGCAAAAAGCACATGGAGGTTGCAAAAGCCTAACCTGCGCTGTCAGCTTGTGTGGCTTATAAGGCTGGGGCTGCCTCTGGCTGCCTTGTTGGTCCCTCAAAGGCTCTGGGTTGTCCCTAGGTAAAGCAGAAGCATGAGGAGGATTATGACAAACCCTCACAAACAGGAGGTTTTTGCTGGACGTAAAAGGCAAATTTTCCTCTGACTTCAGATCATGAAGCTGCCAAATGCATAGGATGCAGTGTGTTG
>NW_010223131.1:0-4128 GCF_000695765.1 Mesitornis unicolor | reverse complement strand
AGTACTTTTTTGGGGGGTAGTGTTGCAGTTCTAAATATTACAGAATGCTGTTAAACTGGTAATTGAATTTTTGCTCAGGTTTGCAGAAGAGTTTCTTGGACTCTGGATACAGAATTCTGGGAGCTGTGGCCAAAGTCAGAGAAGCCTTCCAGCCTCAGGAACCAGATTTTCCCCCTCCTCCTCCTGACCTTGAGCAGCTTCATGTAAGTGCAGCATAGTTTGAAATACAGTACACAGTTGTCACTGACGATGTGTGGCTTGCACACTGAAATTACATGAGTATATTTTTATTTCTTAGAAATAAAATGTATTGTCTGGCCACAGCCATGCATACAAGTAGCCTTAAGTCTAAAAAATACCAATCCAGCTTTCGAAATAAGAGATTAAAACATGGTATTTCTTTTAACATGGAACACTTGAAAAACTGGAAAAAGGTGTGAGCTCATGCGATCATGTCTTGCCATGACACCATCATTTACGTCATCTGTGTACTATCTCATTACACTGAATAAGGTTTCTCCCTTTCTTAGCTGACTGATGAGCTTGCTCCTCCAAAACCCCCACTGCCAGAAGGTGAGGTTCCCCCACCCAGACCACCACCCCCTGAAGAAAAGGATGAAGAGTTCCCAGAGCAGAAAGCAGGAGAAGCTATTAATCAGCCCATGATGATGGCTGCTAGGCAGTTGCACGATGAAGCTCGGAAATGGTCTAGCAAGGTAAGAAGCTGTTATATGTGTCTTGTGCTAAAAGGATTTTTATTTTTATTTTTTAGTATCAGTGTGTCTGGTCCAAAGTCAGTTGCCTCAATGACAGAGAATAGTCTTTCGTAAACCACATAGTGAAAACACTGCTGGAGGAGGAATTAGAGACCCTTTCAAGTTCAGAGTGATCTAGGGTCAACTGTTCCAATACTCAGAATTGCCAGAATGCTTTATTAACATATCTCTGTGAACACAAATGTGCCTTCTGTGCTAAGTTGTTTGTGATCCTTCATGCTAGTCTTGCCTAGAGAGCCACTACTACTTATGCCTTTCTAGGCTGACAAGCTGATTTTGCTGTATTTGAGTGACTTTGGAAAGTCTGTATGGATGTTGCAGGTGCCAGCTGCAGGAATCACAAGCTGGATATTCTTAGTTCTGGAAGGAGCTGCAAGTTACTTTGCAGTTAATCTGGTGCATTTATGATTGGAAAAGTGACCATATATAGATGGCTGGGTGTCATTCTTTTTTGTACTGAGTCACACTTGCTATCAAGGCCAAAATCCTTCATTTTCTTACCATTCCAGTGCTATGACAAAGCTGTGTGAACCAGTCAGTCTTATAAATGCTAATATAACTTCTTTTGCTTTCCCCTTTTTTCCCCAAAAAGTGCCATTTTTCCTCTGACAGCAACTGAATAAACTTCTGAGATTTAGACTTCTGCAGCTATAAACTAAAGATCAGAATTTGGCTTTTACTATCTCCACTTTTTTTCTCCACCATATTAGATGGTGAATGAGAAAATAAACTTGAATAGCTTACAGGATCAACTTCAGTGCTTTGTGCTTAAGGAACATCTGTTTTGGAAGTGCAGATAAAGTACAAAAGAAGACCTGCAAATCTGAGTGTCTCTTCCATTAAATGAAAAGCTCTGTTTTTCCCCGTGTAGATTTATATTGCTAAAGGGATAGTACTGGAATGTAGTAGTCATCTTAGAAGATAATTTTGAGGCTAAAAGCCTTAATTTCAGCTTCCTTAAAGTGTTTTGATGTTTGAGTCCCAAAAATGGGTAACTTAAAAATACACAGTAGGTAATAAAATGCTTTTACTATATGCACACTGAGTTACCTATATATTCTAAATTAAATAACACAGCTGTTGAAACATTCATTTATCCTAGCCAAGCAGCAGATCTTAAAACTCCTTGCTGACTAGGAAAGAGCTCTAAGCTTAGTGTACTGAGATTATAAAACACTCTTTTCATTGCTGTTTCTTTAATTTGAGACCAACAAGCTAGGAAGTTATCCTAGCATTTGCCCTTCCAATTAATTTTAGCAGTCCCATTTTAGCAATAAGATTACAATTATTCTGACAGTATGTTTTTGGGGAGAAAGTTATAAAAACATGTTTGTAATCTCTGAAGTCACTTATTGGGTGGAAGAGGGATTGATGGGGACAGCACTACTGAGGAATATGGGGTAGACCTGGAAAGAGAGAAAGATGAGGTCTTCCTCATACTAAATCACAATAGACTGTGTGGCAACTGTCTTCTGCTTTTTTCCCAGTTAAATTAGTCTGCTGGTACTTTACCACGTGTTATGCTTATAGGGGGGACAAGTACTTAGTCTTTAAAAACTTTTGATAACATTCTTCATTCTTGTAAGAGTTACAATGGATTTGTTTTTTCTCCTTTACAAAATCTCCATTGAGTGGATTCTGGGCTTTTACTCCATTGCTCTCATGGAGCACAGACTGAACACTGTCTATTGCTTTAGCTTTCCATGCCTTTCTCCTTCATTTATCCAAATGAGAGGATGAGGGATATTTTGGAATTTTTCATTAGATTAAGACTTAAATAGAAATTGTCTTTGAAGATGAATTGATTTGGCAGTATATAAAACCGACAGCTTCCTTCCAAAATTTCAGTGTGCTTTTGTTGGTGTGGATATTTTTTCTATCTCAAGCAAACATAGTTGAAAATGCATAGTTTTTGGTAAGGGTAGTTTGACTTTATCATACTTGGCTTTAGTCAAAGAAATACAGCTAGTAAACTTGTAGAGTATTTTTGTATTGAAATGTTGCTGTATTATAAATGCCTGTATTGTCATACCACTTACCTCTTCCTTATGATCTACCTTAACACAATATATTTGCTTGAATCTTCTCTTCTCTTTTTTTTGAAGGTAATGGATATAACATATTGTGGCAAAACAGTATCATATGCTTCATAGTTCTCTTATCCTACTAATTCTGTTCCAGTCTTTTTTTAAGAACTGTAATATTCACAGCATTCATAACATTCAGTATCACCTCCATTTTTCATAACCTGGTTTTGTTCTTTTTCGTGCTATCTGTGGTACTTCAATACTAATTTCTACAGTGTCCCCAACCCCACCTTTCTCCCCCCCCTCACAGCAAGCAGTGTCAATGGTTTTTTCTGTGCTCCTGCTGCTATCTCTTCTTATCGCATATTTGTGAATGGGCTTCCATACAAAGCTTTCTGTCTGCACAAATACCACAGTCATCAGCTGCTGTGCCTGCTTCTGTGCAGTCAAAACGGCTTCCATTGAAACAGCAAATCCATTCATTTCACCGTTGTCTTGCCAGAAAAATGTTGCTCTGTGAGTCAGCCTCTGTCTGTAGAGACTGTTTGCTCAGATGAAGTGTTGTTGCATCTTTGAATCGTAACTTCTTTACATTTCTGGTAACTTTGGTTCACAGGTGAAATGTGTGTTTCCTTCTGCTAATCTTGTATTCCTTCCCCTCCTTCCCCTGACCTGATCCTAGAGCTGTCTTGTCAGATCCTGAGAGACCAAGAGGATGTTTTGGTCACTAAAACAGCTCAGTTCATGCTCTTCTACCAAATTCTGCTTCTTGTACTAACTGTCCCCTGTTTCTCCACCCTTGCTGCCACCTGCAAAGCCTGATGTGACTGTGATTAATGAAGCGGCTGAGGCTGGTGTAGATATAGATGAGGAGGATGATGCAGATGTTGAATTCACTCTCCCCTCTGACTTTGAAGATGATTACGAGCCTGAGCTGCTGTTAATGCCAACCAATCAGCCCGTTAACCAGCCCATTCTGGCTGCTGCTCAGTCTCTACATCGGGAAGCAACCAAGTGGTCTAGTAAGGTACTCCCGAGTCTCCCCGGGGACTGATCCGTGTGCATCCAGCCATTCGGAACGCTGACACATTTGCATCACTCTTGATACCTGCTGGGCCCCGCCATTCTGAATGAATAAGCGTGTCTGCACTTCATGTCAAGGACTGAGAGTGGCTTCACAAGTTTGCGAGATCTGTTTGCCAGTGTTGGATTGAAGCTTGATTTGGGTCACTTATTAATCTTTAAAGGCTTCCTCTCCCTTTGCATCTGCCTGTTCTTTGTCACGGCAGTTTTCAAATTGTAGTAGGGGTTGTTTTCCTCCCCCC
>NW_010223130.1:0-4227 GCF_000695765.1 Mesitornis unicolor | reverse complement strand
ATCTAACTTTCTTGTTTTCAGATTTATTTTTAGACAACAGCTGTGTCGCTCCATTTCTAGCAATGTGAGTGCGCAGTTATGATTGATTAGAAACAGAACTACTTCATGAAAATACCAGAATTGAATCAATCTTTCTGAGAGTTGTGTTTTGTTTTTTTCAGGAGAAAAATGAAAACTTCTGGCAGGTTAAACAAAAGAAAACTGGATTGCAGGCACGCTTAGGGAGCAGGTCTGCCGAGTAGGATGATGGTGTTTTCAGCAAACTGCTTCTCAGAACACTGTATTCTGCGAGCATCTGCTGATGGTGTTCAGAGCTGTCAGTCTCTTTTTGAGCAGTAGAGAGCTATCACTAGCAAAATAACATACATTAATTAGAAATGACTATTTTTATTATTGTTACAAAAATGAACTTGAAATGCAGAAATGCAGTAGTATCTGATTGAATTAAATGAACTAGAAACTGGATTGTAATGTGTATTGTCCAGTCGTTCAGGTACATGGGAATACGTTCCTTCAGAAGCACTAAGAGAAAAGTGAAGTACTGGTCTTTTCATGGAGATCAAAGTCAAGTGAGATGAGAGAGTCTGGAGATGAAGCCTGGGATTTTGTTCACTTGAGATGTGATAAAATCAGAAAGTATCATCCTCCTATTTTATTCTCTTTCTCTCCACATCAAAGCATCTTTCAAGTTTTTCAGAGTAACTTCTTCAATCAGCCCTGAAAGGTGGGGCCCTTGAAAAGAGATGAGATTTTGTTATGCCTTTTACCAGTGCCTGTTAGCTCAGGACAGCAGGGTTAAGATGTCCAGTGGCCATTGGAGAGGTGTCTTTTCTGACACAAGACTTTGCAAATACGTATGGTCTGAGGATGCTGCCTGTTACTTCACTACAGTGTAGACTGCAGGTATCTCTAGCTTTAAGGACCATCTCAAGATCTCACCTGGGTTTGTGTTTAGAACTACTGATTATTAAAACAGAATAAATACTCAGTTTAAAGTGTCATGTAACTTATCTTTCTTTTGGCTCACAACACTCAGGAGCTGTCTTTAAAGGCGTCTTACTGAATGGAGGCTTTAAAGGGCTAAATAGATCTTACTGTTCAGTTTGCCTACATGAGTGTCAGGCAGAAGGAACTCTTTCCATTTTCAGTGCAGAAATGTTAAGGGCTAAAATCCTTTCCAGGGCTAACTTGAAGTTCCAGAGACATGTAACGTTTGAAAAGCAGCTACATTGATTTTCTTTCAGCTCACAGACTCTCAAATAACTGTTACCAACGGCTGAACCAATTGCAGACACAAGTGTTCATATCTGGCTTGGAATTTCAGTATCCAGCTCGGTAAGGAGTACACTAGAGAAGACATTGCACTTGCCCACCACTTTGTTATTGCCTGTGCTGAAATCCAGCAGCTTTTGTGAACAGCACCAGCAACAGAGAGACTGCCAGGAAGATTCTGTCCCAGGAAACTGTTGCTGGATATTTCATTGCAGCTTCGCTGTCCTTTACTTCAGCAGGGTCCACCAAGGCATAAACTGCTCAAAAGTTCAGTGAATAGATACTGCTGCAAACGTGGCTTTATGGGCCCGTCAGAGGGTTTGCTTTAGGATGTTGTGTGTTTACTACTATAATGAGAGAAACTTGTTAGAAAGTTATTTTGCTACTTTGGGGGTGGGTGGAAGGGGAGGACGTTCTGAGACAGTGCTCTCCTTGCATTAGAAAGCTGATCCTAAATTTTTACCTGGCTGAACACCTGTTGAGATTTCCAGGCCTGGTCATCTGAAATGTGAGAGTTAATGTATTTATGTACATGAGTCTTGCTCCTCTGGAAGATTTTCCAAAAGCTTATGCACAACTTTATTCAAACTTAACCCGGCTCGTGTGTTCTTGCTAGGACGAAGCAAGTGCCAAGGCGCTGTAAGAGAAACGTTGCCAACCTGTCTACCAGGAACTGAAACCAGATCACCAAACCCAGGGAGTGTCAAATGGCAACCGTTTCCACCTGCTTTGTCCTGAGCCTAGCTATGACAGATCTATCTCCTGTGGGCTCTCTAGGCCCACCTACCCAATTCAACAGATGGCTTTTTTATTTTTCTTTCCTTTCTCCCCCCCAAATCACTGGTCTCAAAATTAGTTGTGCATCAGCTGTTTGTGTTAATAATCCAAGCAGCCATACTTGCAACATGTTATTTCCTGGATAGTGGATTAGCAATAACACTTTATTTTGTGCCAATTCATTATCTCTAAAGTGTTCTTACTGCAGCAAAGTTTGAGTTTTGATCTGGTTTTAATATTTTTGCATTAGCCAGAACTCTTAGCACAGACATAGACAAGAAAATGAATCCATGGAATTACTCTGGATAAAAATCTGCTAGGGCTTCCCAAATCATTTGAAGATCGTTATGGTTAACCATAATTTTTAAAACAAACATACAATTAAAATGTGTGTGGGTATTTTTTTAACCACCTTTTCATAACACTAGCGTATTGTAAACTGCATGAAATAAACCTGTTTTTTCCCTTTTAAAGTCTGATGTCTTTAATCTTTCTTTTCTAAATCCATTAATGTTGACATTAACAGTGTAACATCACCTATACTCCTAGTTTAGCAGCTCAGATATAAAATGTAGTTCCATTTTTGTGCAGTGATTCAAAGCAGTAAAACTTTTTCTGTATCCTTTTCTGCTGCACCAAAGACTTTTGTCGCAAAAAACTCACGTTTATTCAGCTATATATCCACTGGGAAATTAAGATATTTCCCTTCTGTGCTTACTATGACAGTTGCTGATTGTTATAGTAAGAAACAGAAGGGACTCTGGTATGGATATATAACACAAAAAAACCCCTCATGTATCACTTTGCGTAAATTTTCTTTCACACAACTCACAAATCACCCTGCCTAACACCACAGAGTTCTTTTAGAATCTAGTATTTTGCTTTTTTAATATAAATGCTACTTTTGTCTGAAAAATTAAGCTAAGTGAAACTGACTCTTCGTCATAAGGCCAACACAAAAGAAGTGTAAGAAGCCACTTAGTACATGCTTGCTGTAAAAATTTTAAAGATAGAAATGGCTGAAGGAAGTAAATTATTAATTACCAACTAGAGTTTGCTGAAATTATGCAGGCAGGTTGACAGCTGTGCCCTCGAGAAGTATAGAAAAAGTATTGGTATTGAGAAGACCACTGGACTGCTCTGTTTCCCAAACTGCTAGTAAGAATTAAGTATGAGAAGCTAAGACCTGTAAGTTCTGAAGTCTTAGAGGCTGTACAGTTACATATGAGGTGAATTTAATCTTAACAGTTTAATAAGTTTTAAATGCAAAGCACATACTAATGTTTCCTTATATATCCAGTAACCAGTAAAACTATGTCGTTTTATTGAATTTATTTCCTGCATTTTAATTGCATTTGAATGGTACCAAAGTAAGGCCTGAGAACAAACATTGCTCTAGCAGAAATTACCTAATCAACGTGTGTATATCTTTATCTGACAGTCCTACTAAAAGTATTTGCACTTTACAGCCAACCACCACTGCTTTCAGTCCGAACTCTTGCTGTATGCATCTGTAGCTTCCGGTGTCTTCACCAGTCAAAGTGAGAGCGTGACAGGGACAACTGCATACCGGGAACCAGAAATCAGTTACTAAAGGGGACATCGAGAAGTAAGTCATTAATGTTATGTTTGGATCTTTTATAACACTTAGAGTTTACTTGGAGTGGGAAGTTTCACTTCGGAAAGATGAAAATGACCCTGCAAATTCCTCTTTCAGTGTGCTGAAGTCTTGCCTGGCAGTCGTGAACAGATGAACTGCTCTTGCAGGCGTCTGCTCATTCGGTGAGCAGTTTGGCAACAAGGTGCCTAACTTCAGCATGTATTTTGATTGGCACGATTCAAATCTCAGTGATTATTTATTGAAAGAGCCAATTCTAGAGTTCCCGATGAACCATTTTGCACTGCAGTACTACACAGAACATAGTTCAGGAAACGTTAATAAACACAGACCAGTGCAAGGCATTGCTGAACAGAGGTTTCAGGACTGTAATGTCTTATTGAAGTTAGAAAAATGAGAACAGAATGTGATTTATCCCTTATCTGCCACTAAAAATGCACTTAGAAACCAAAACCAAACAGCAGTTTCCCCCCTCATCCCCACCATAAAAAAGCCCAATAGGGAACAAAAAATTCAGAGCATAAAGCAGGCTGCCTCTGCAGAATCAGCTAAAACAAAAG
>NW_010223129.1:0-4108 GCF_000695765.1 Mesitornis unicolor | reverse complement strand
AAGATTTTTTCTTTATTTCATCAGCTTTTCTTTTTCATCATCCATCCCCTGGCAAAGTACAAAAGATGCACTGAAAACCACTCACGGTGCATGGAACCACCATAGCACCTTCCATGCTGACTTCTGGTTGTGTTGTTTTCATTGTCTAACATCGGTTCTCTTTTTTGTGCTCTTGGTATCACACCAAGAGCAGACAGTAGATAAATGACCAAAGTGATAATTCTGCAAAATGTTCTCTATTTTGAGCTCTCTGTTTTGGATTATTAGGGTCTCTCTCCAGTGTCATTCATAAATGTGGAGGTCATCATAACAGGTCTGAGCTAAAACCAAACCTTTTTCATTTCTTTCTTAGGAATATCATCTGTACTTGGATACAGTAAAAGTGCATTCAGTTTGCAGCTTCAGCCAGGGGTATAATTAGCCATCATGTGCTATGGACTAGAAAGCTAGTACATTGAATTCAAGAGCTCTAATTATTTACTAATATCTTCTCTGCTTTATTACTACTGGAAAAAGTAATTCTTCCAGATGCTTCTGGGAGAATGTGCACATACAGTAAACAATATGTTTAAGTATAGCCTTGGCCTAGTCAATATTTTTAAAACTTATGGTCTTCAAACAGTAATCTAAGAAGATTGTAATGCCTTGGGGAATGACTGGTCTTCAAATCTGCAAATGTAATTAGAAATATATCTTTTCCATTACTTGCCAAAACAGCCAGAAAGTTGAATTTCCTTATTGCTCACAAAAAAATTACTGATCTCTTTAAACTTTTGAACCATGCTTGTTCTGGTATCAATTATCTACTGGAGACAGATTATTCCAAATAACACAGAATAAAAGAATAATAAACCAGAATCAAAATTACACAAATAGGCAGAAGAACTTGTTTCCTGAAGCTAGGAGTTAGGTAGTCCAGCTGTCCTGAAAGGAGGTGGATGTGGAACACAAAAGAGTGTTAGGGTTGAATGGTTGTAGAATAACACAGAAGAGGCAGAGAATGCATACCTTGATAAAGAAACAGTTTGAACCACTAAGGATTAAAAGCTTCTAGTCTGGGAGGAATGTCTTCTAATAAGAGGAAAAAAACTTGAAGGTAAGGAGTAAACCAGAAATAAAGGAGAAAATTATGATAGTAAAGGACAATTGAGAGAGAGATTAAAGATTCTAAAGAACTGGAGAGGAGAAAGGAAAATATGCCTCTCTTTTAGTCTAATTCTAGTATACTATGCTCATAATTGCTTTTTCTTACTCTCCTAAAGCTGTGTGAATGTTAGAAAGCAGAGTAACTTAATAGAATATGTACTTTTGAAATAAAAATGCCATAGAAGCATGTAATAACTTTTTCCTGAGTGTCATGGAAACATTCAAAGGTTGTATTTGGAGTTTCCAGAACATAGGCTAAAGTAACAGCGTTATTGTGACTCTCAGTAGAAAGCTTATCAGAGAAGAATCTGATTTAAATTTGATTCAGAATGATTATGGAAAGATGTATTTTAGATTAGCTTAGAAACAACAGATGGACTCATCGTATGCATGTTATGCTGAATTTATTGGCAGAGGACTAGTCTTCTCCTGGTGGCTCTGTTACACAGGGCTGTTGGACAAGGGTCTGACTGGGTTATTCGATCAGGACCCCAGTCAGCTCCGTATATTGCAAATCCAACTGGGAGGGACACAAACCCAACTGGGAAAGACTCAAACCCAACTGGGAAGGACTCAGTCTCCAAATTTTTGAGCCCAGTCTGCACTCCAGACAATATTGAAGCCATCCAGTTGTTTCCCCTTGTCTTCACCCCTCCAGGTAGAACTACCAGCACAACTGCATCCATCTGAGTTTATCTATACTTCCAGTGCTAAGTTTGAGGACCCCATTTTACCAATTGTTTTGGCTACCGGAATCATTGCTGAGCACATCGGACACATAAGTGTTTTGAAGACAAGTTCTCTGAGACCTTTATTGTCTCCTCAATTTTACCTTTTACCTGTCAGTGTGATTTTCTATATTAAGAAACCAAGAGGAAAATAACTGCTGTGATGATGGGGTTTGTGGAAGTATATAGCTAACTAGTTGACTATATTTTATACTCTTCCTCTGTCATTTTTTATTCATGAGAGAATTCTTCTCAGAAAAGCTTCAAGTTTGGTTTCAAAGGATGAAAGAATTTCAAGTGAATGTCTAGCCGGTATCCAAACACTCACAATAAATCAGAATATTTTCTTCAGTCTCTGAATGTTCACAGAGTCCACATGATTTATTTATTTGGAACTGCAAGGTTGCAGCTTTCTGAAAGAGTTTCTATTTTCTTTGCAGGTCATAAAATTCTTCTACAGGTTCATTTAGCACTAAGTAAAAGCATGTCCTTCAGAGGCTGACAAGACTTCAAAGACAAGAACTTTTTTTTAATTGATAACTCTGTTCCATCATGAAGTCATGCTTCAATGTGTATGTCAAAGACTTGACTATGAGAAGCAAGGTCAAAGGCATGGAGAAGGAAAGAAGAGACTGAAAGCTCTGTGATGTATATTAAGCAATGAGTTTGGTGGAACCAAAGACAAACAGTAGGGAGCGTTAGCTAAATCAGTGCGGGTGAACTCTTTTGTTGTCACTTCAGCTACAATGAACTAGTAGTCGTGGTTGGTCTTTTCCCTCTGACAAAAGTCAGGATGGAATGAATATCTGACATTGTTCTCTAGGTCAAGTAACTTCTTCTCGAATTCTAGTGGGTGCTTTTTACTGCTCTTTTCAGGAGGCTGTCTTCATATGTGAGAAGTTGTCTGCTGCCTTTGTTGTCCAAAGATCACTTGTTCAAACAGCTTTTCATGACTCTGTGGGTCAGAAACCTCTCAGATTGCTATTATACCTCATATTCTACCTGTCATAAATCTTGGGGAATTCAGGACCTGAGTTTACCTGGATTTTGCCTGTGCTCCGATGAAGCAAAAAACAGTCACTGAAACTCTGTCAGTTTTGAGTGGGTCCAGAACCTTCATGCTGACTTAATAGAAACATCAGGAGTCTGTAAAGAAATGCATTTTAGTTCCTACCCAAGGCTGATTGGGCCTTTAACAGGTAAGAAAACAGAGGTGTCCATAATATGTCAATGCTGTTACTCTGTACTTAAGCTAGGCATCCTTAGGGACTGCAGAAAAGGGAATGATGTTTGAAGAGAAAAGAAAGAGAGATTAATGGGGTTTAATGACAGCAAGAAAACAATGGGAGAAAGATTCAAGCCTTCAGGAGACTGAGAAGGATAACAAGGCTAGAACCTGAGAAGAGCACAAGCTGATGAACTGCACAGGGATAGTAGATTGACAGCTGTGACAGAGAAAGACAAGAACTAGAGAGGATGAGACCCCTCAAGGAAAAATTCCTCTGCAGAGTCCTTATCCCATTACTTATTGATACAGTAAGCAGCTGTGAATACTAGTAGAAAATTATTTGTCTTCATCACTGACAGGTAATACACACTGTACAAGTGATAGGGGACGGTGGTTTGGGGCTAACTACTATAAATATGATGCTGAACTGGGGAGGAGAGGAAGCTCAGTACATTACCATGTGATGTCATTTTTCCTTTATAAAATTTCCAAGTTTTTTGAAATGTTTTACTCTGAAAAGATAAAAAGGAACCATGCCAGTGAGATCAGTATTATGCATTTAGATAAAAGTGCTGAAATAATGCTTAGCAAACAAACATGATTTTGACAATTTATCATCTGAATACTTAAACTTTGGAACCTGCAGCAACTGGAACAGAAGTATTTACACCTGCTGAATTTCTCTGTACAACTTGGCATTGGTGCAATGACTTGGCACTGAGGGAGTTCAGATCTAGTCTCACTGGTAGATTGAGGTGAAGGAGAATCTGGACCTTTCTATCTGTTTATTGTCAAAACCTTATACCTGTGAGTGGTTCTGGTTTTCATACATTTACTCCTGGGGCTTTGTTGTTTTTTAATGGTTAATGTGGCTCGGGATCAGGATCTGAATCTTAATCCTGAACTTCTCACCTGCTTTTAAGGAAAATTCAAACCTGGGTCTAAACTGTGTCTCTCTGCCTTGCTACTAGAGAGGCAGAGAATCACAGAATCACAGAATCACAGA